>NC_048219.1:121100960-121234922 GCF_002007445.2 Ailuropoda melanoleuca | reverse complement strand
ATGTAAAGTTTGATGCTTCTTTAGTTGTGTGTAACACCCAGTGTGCCATGCAATACGTGCCCTCCTTACCACCCATCACCAGTCTATCACATTCCCCCACCCCCTCCCCTCTGAGGCCCCCAGTTTGTTTCTCATAGTCCATAGTCACTCATGTTTCATTCCCCCTTCTGATTACCCCCCCTTTCTTTATCCCTTTCTTCCCCTACCGATCCTCCTAGTTCTTATGTTCCATAGATGAGAGAAATCATATGATAATTGTCTTTCTCTGCTTGACTTATTTCACTTAGCATTATCTCCTCCAGTGCCGTCCATGTTGCAGCAAATGTTGAGAATTCGTTCTTTCTGATAGCTGAGTAATATTCCATTGTATATATGGACCACAGCTTCTTAATCCAGTCATCTGTTGAAGGGCATCTCGGCTCCTTCCATGATTTGGCTATTGTGGACAATGCAGCTATGAACATTGGGGTGCATATGGCCCTTCTCTTTACTACGTCTGTATCTTTGGGGTAAACACCCAGTAGTGCAATGGCTGGGTCATAGGGTAGTTCAATTTTTAACTTTTTAAGGGACCTCCACACTGTTTTCCAGAGTGGCTGTACCAACTTGCATTCCCACCAACAATGTAGGAGGGATCCCCTTTCTCCACATCCTCTCCAACAATTGTTGTTTCTTGCCTTGTCTATCTTTGCCATTCTAACTGGCGTAAGGTGGTATCTCAGTGTGGTTTTGATTTGAATTTCCCTGATGGCTAATGATTTTGAACATTTTTTCATGTGTCTGTTAGCCATTTGTATGTCTTCATTGGAAAAGTGTCTGTTCATATCTTCTGCCCATTTTATGATTTGTTTATTTGTTTCTCGTGTATTGAGTTTGAGAAGTTCTTTGTAGATCTTGGATACCAGTCCTTTATCTGTGGTGTCCTTTGCAAATATATTCTCCCATTCCGTGGGCTGTCTCTTAGTTTTTTTGACTGTTTCCTTGGCTGTGCAGAAGCTCTTTATCCTGATAAAGTCCCATAAGTTCATTTTATCTTTTATTTCTCTTGCCTTTGGCGATGTGTCGTGAAAAAGGTTGCTCTGGCCGATGTCATAGAAGTTGTTGCCTATGTTCTCCTCTAGAATTTTGATGGATTCCTGTCTCACATTGAGGTCTTTCATCCATTTGGAGTTTATTTTTGTGTATGGTGTGAGAGAGTGGTCAAGTTTCATTCTTTTGCATGTAGCTGTCCAATTTTCCCAGCACCATTTATTGAAGAGACTGTCTTTTTTCCACCGGATGTTTTTTCCTGCTTTATCAAAGATTAGTTGCCCAAAGAGCCGAGGGTCCATTTCTGGGTTCTCTATTCTGTTCCATTGGTCCATGTGTCTGTTTTTGTGCCAGTACCATGCTGTCTTTGTGATCACAGCTTTGTAGTAGCTCGAAATCCGGCATTGGGATGCCCCCAGCTTTGTTTTTCCTTTTCAACAGTTCCTTGGAGATTCGGGGCCTTTTCCAAACAGAATTTTAGATGCATATGGCAAAATAAATGTAATCTTTGCTGGGCCTCAGAAATCCCTGTCAGCTGAGGATGAAGGAGTTCTCCCATAGGACCCTGGCAATGCACACTCTGCCCTGTGTCCTGGAGGATCCTGGAGGATCCTGAAGTAGGCGTTGCTCTTGATCCAATCAGTCTCCACATCTTCCTAAGTCTGACTGCCCCTGGTGGTAAAAGAGCATTCTCTCACCCACCAATCTCTCTCTCACACAAGCACATACACATGTACATCATTCCTTCAAATCTCTCTTATGTGTTCTTTCCTTCCTAATAGATTCCAAGAGACCCCAAGGAAGTTGGGACTGCTTCATATTCATAGAAACATAGACATTTTTGTTTATCCCAATGAATGACGGGCACTTCTGGCACTTACTAGCATTTACTTCTGGCATACAGGATCAGACATGCTAAATATCTTCCAGTGTGCAGTGAAGTCTGCACCAACACAAACCATCCTTCCCAGAAGTCAACAGCCCCCACGGAGAAGCAATGTACCAGAATATCCTTACCTTCCTTTCTTTCTACTCCTTTCCCAATTCCCTCCCCCAAACCCCTTCTAACAACTCACTCCAGCAAGTGCCTTGTAGAAGAAGAGGGGAAATGGATTAACATATCACCCCAAAAGATAACCTACTGTTCTTGGTTCTGATCTCTCTGACCCAAGTTCCCCTAGTTTCTTGGTTTGATGGGAAGTCTGTTTTTGTCCAACCTGGTGAACACTCTTTATTGGCAGCTACTCAGAAGACCACTGCTTGAACATTTCAGCCCTTGGGGTTCATTTTTTGCTGCCAAAAACAGCAGTTGTTGAAGTCTACTACATATTGCTGGGTCATCCATGAGGGTTCTTCCTTTTTTCCAACATGAACAACATTTGCTCTGCCAAAGCCATGCCTACCCCCAGCATGGGAGTTGACAGGACCATTTGCTTCTAGCAGGAGGAGAACTGACCCCTATAAATTACATTCTTTAATAATGACTTGGCCCAGGCAAATCTGGCATTACCCCAAATCTTTTTCTCTCCTGACTCACAGATGCTAGATGAGGGGAAGAGGGGAAGAAAAAAGAGCAACCAGGAACAACTTCTCAGGTTTTGATCTGAGCATCTGGATGGATGTGATGCTCCATATTAAGACGTGAAAAAGTCTGAAGAAAGGAACATCGGGTGTTCAGCTTTGGTTTTCAATTTGAGAGGCATCTTGGACATCTAAATGGAGATGTTAAGATGGCAGTTGGGTATATGGGTTAAGATTCCAGGGAGTGGCCAGGGTTAGAGATACACCTCTGGGAGAGATATGCAGTTCAAAGTCTGGGGACTGGTATAGATATCTTAAAGAGAGTATCAGTATGGCAAGGGGCGAAAAAGGAAGAAAGGCATCTCAGAACTGGGGAGCTCCAACATTAAAAACCTCTGAATATGAAATCAGTAACAGGTTCTGTGTCTGGGAAATATTACTAATAGGCAAACTGTCTAGTTATAAGGCTGAAATTAGTGGCTGGAGTGTCAGTTTTACTTATCCCATTGTTTTTTGTGCCAACCACGAAATAAAGAGTAAGATGTATAGGTGGAGAGATAATAGATCATTTTAAATTTCTTTCTCGTCCTTTTCCATATTGTTCAAATTCTTTACAATGAACGTGTGATGATTCTATAATGAGAAAAATTCAATAAATATCTTAAATAGTAATAGCCTATATGTTGTACACAGTACACTTCAGTGATCCTAACCCTGTGCACATTACACCACATTAGGATGCAAACATACAGTGTTACGTTGGACACTTGTCCTATAATGTTCAAAAAATGATGCCTGTAAATATTTAATTTTTTAAAAAAACTTAGAGTAATGATGCCTTGGTAAAAGTGATAAAGACCAGGATGTCAACATGATACTTTGGACATAACAGAAGCATATTTATTGAATAAACAGAAGATCACAGCTAAGAATCACTTATTAGTGATTAGTGAGCTTGAGAAGTAGTTTACAAGCATGTTCCTTATGTCTCTGTACATTTTCCAACTCTCCAAATACAGAAGGATAGCAAAAATGCAATCAGGGAAATAATTCTTGGCCACAACTCACATTCCAAAGGAAAAAAATAACAACAACAAAATACCCAAGCAAACCATCAAACCACATCCTGATAAAAACCTTTAATGTGCTGCTGGGTCATCATCTGGTCCCCATCATTACCAGCTGTGACTTGCATACCCGGGAAAGGCCAGACTTCAGCAATAGGAACTAAAATACAAGGCCCATGACAAGGCTTTGAAGTTGAATTTGTTTAGCAGCATTTGTGACTAAGGTTGTGACTAGAGAATTTAAAGAAGGGACAGACAAGGTCATAGAAGACAGACTTGCTAGGTCCTGTTTATAAAAATAGGAGGAATCTTTTCAAATCTAGATAGGAATGGCAACTTTTAGGTCTGCCACAGTGGGAGATGTGAATAAAAGCCTGCTTTGAGCAGAGTACATGTGGGTGTTTGGCGAGTCGGGACAACAAAACTGAAGAACTTTATAACAAATGGGGAAAGAATGACTAAAAACTGAAAATGATAGCGGCAAACTTGATCCAAATATCACAGCTGTAGTAGTTGGTTCCTAGAGCACATTCCACAAAATGGTTCCTAGGGATATAAATGTGTGATCAAGTAAGCTAATCAAGATAAGCTTCTTACAACAAAACTTTCAAGACACGCTGTTAGTCTCTCAGAAGAATATAATAAAAGCAACATTCCCCTCCATTCTTTATTTATGAAACTCTTTTACCCAAAGCATCACAGAAGAGTTGGGCTCCAAAAAACATACTTGCTAAGTTCTTCCTAGTAGAGATGAGGGTCACATAGGATGAATCGGAGGAACGTTGTTAAAGTTGGAGTGGGGTTTCAAAAGAGAGAGGTAAATAACTTGATGGAGAAGGAAGAGGGAGGCCTATGCAATGGCTCAGAGGCTGAACTCGTTTGTCAACGGAGAGAACAATCTGCATTCATGGAAGAAACAGATTCTAAACTAGGTTTGCTTGAGTGAGCTTTCTCTAAGAATACTATAGAAGTCCTAGCAAATGAGGTAATTGGAAAAGTCAGCCAATACTTCGAATTATAACTATTATGAAGCCAATGAGAGGATAGCTGGTAAATCCTGAAGAATCTACTAATCTTATAGATAACATATCACAGATGAAAATTCCTAAATTGGTTTTTAAAATTATTGTTCTGAATAATTCGAGAGTTGTCACAAAATTTCAATGACCTGAATATTTAAAAGCTAGTACATATTTAATTAGTTTTTATTAATTTGTCTCCTCTGTAAGTTTAATCATCCCTTGCAAGGCTGTATGCTTTATAAGACAAATTAACAGTAATATTTCATGCATTTGTTCCTTCTAGAATCCAGAATTCTCAACCTGAAGGCAGAATTCCTGCCAATTATAATCCTATCCTTGCAAAACATCATCAAAATGCTGATTCATACTGACTAAACAAGCTGCATATTAATTACTCATTTCAATGTCAGCGTGTTCATTACACATTGCTCTTTCTGAAGGAGGGAAAGATAAGGAGATGCTGATGCTTCCAGGGCATTTCATTAAAATGCACAATGCAGAAAAAATAAGTTACTTTTGCCCTTTAAATGAATTATGTAGAACAAACTTGTGAAAATTACAGAGGAACTGAAGGCTTCATCATTTGGAGCCAAAAGAACATTTTTCAGTCTTCTTTCTTAAATGCTTTTGGTAGCTCAGATCTACACAAGTTATGTTATGGTTCTCCCAATCTGTATCTCTATGGTCTTCACCTCCAGTTCCTGACTGCACACCTCCTCTCAGTAGTATGGCAAGTTTTAGTAATGTCTGGGGTGGCAAAAAGACCCTGACATAGTAGAAATTCATCTTGGATTGGGCTATGTTCCCCTGCTACAGCTATCTTCAGTCATGCCTGAGCAAGTCTTATGTAAGAAATGACATCATGTACTATTTAATGAAATGCATCCAGTTGATAAGAACCCACCTAAATGGTAGCTGTTATGGTGATGATGATTATTATTATAATTACGACAAGGATGAAGATCAGAATGAGAATGAGGTTGATGCTGTTGCTTTCTAGTGAACTGGAGAGATAGTACTTGCCAGAGTTTCTCAGATTGATGCCAAGTCCCTTGGAACCAGAACTCAAGCACAATTACCTCTGGGGCTTAGGCATATCTGGGCATATAGCTAGATAACTTGATGGCCCGAAGGTCTTTTGGATGGAGGCTGGAAGTCTATTCACAAGGAACTTATGCTAAGGCAGGAAATAAAGATGATGAGCTGAGCCCATGACAAAGGTTTAGTTAGCAGAATGCAGTAGGGATCCTGGGTACATCTTTCCAGAACTGTCCCTGTCCTGGCCTCCTGGATACATGTAGAAGCCCAAGAGAGGGAGATGGAGCTGTAATTATTAACTAAAATAATTATTTCTATTACATTGTGTACTCTATCTGTTGTGACCCTATCCTGCCAGAAGATTAGGCACAGGGAGGAGGTAGATTCCCCTTCTACTCCTTCTCACTCCCCTGACACAGACCCCAGGCCGATTTAGCAGGATGGAGCTAGGTCTTTGGTGAGTCAGTCCAGGTACTAACTATGCTGAGTAAAGCCACAGGAAAGACTGAAATGTCAAGTGAAGGAACAAGAGAAAGTATACAGAGCTGTGTCAGGGAGACACCATGCACAGAAGAGCAAAGGGAGGGCCAAACTACCCAGTGTTGTTGGATGTGTATAGGCTGAAACTGCTTGTGGGTATATTTAAGGCACCCCTTAGAGAGTTCCAGAAATACCAGTGGGTGGGCTAGCAGGGTGGCTCAAAGTCCTTTGCCAACAAGTAGGGAGAGCCAGCAACACTAGTGGACTTTGAGCCATTACTATTAATGTGACCTCATATGTTGTTCTGGTTGATGAGTCATAGGAGAAATGTATGGCATATATGCATATGGGGAGAGGTTCCCTTGCCCATTTTCTGTTAGAGAAGAGACGTTTGCAAACTGCCATTCTAGGAAAATAAATCTGAGGTCTCAGAGTCACTGTGGAAATATACCAAGTTTCTCTTTCTCCTTCACTTTTCAAACACAAGAACAAAGCATGAAAGGCGGAGTGATCATGCTAGGTCAGAAAGGAAGATAGGAGAAGAAAAGCAGAGAGGGAGAGAGGCAGACTATGGGTCAATGAGCACCTGCCATGCATTATGCATTAGGCTTGGTTGGATTTCTTTCATGGCTATTGGTGTAGCTGATTCTCAATTAAAAAGAGAGAGAGAAAGAAAGAAAACCTGAGTCAAGTATTATTATCACCATTTTACAGCAAATGGCTAGCTAAATTTCAGAGCAACAAAGTAACTTGTCCAAGATCACATAGCTTCTAAATGTTAGAGCAAATTTTGAATCAAAGTCTATCTTACGTCAAAATCCATGCCTATACCCACAAGTCAACCTTCCAGGGTGCAGAAATAAGACTTTAAAATTCCTACTTCTATTTCTTTATGCTTTTCAGGAGGGCTGTTTTAGTCCAGGTCAGGTCATGACATACCACACATGGTTCACAGAGTATCCTGAAGGAAGAGGGGTTAACAGAGGGGATGACAGTGGCCTCCTCACTTATTTGTTAGTTTTAGTATGTTATGATGCTATAGAGTATGGGACCTAGATAAGTCACTTGTATTTCCTGCTTTTTAACTAACAAATCTCAGAGATAGACTGATGGCTTCAAAATATTCCTCCAAAGAAGTGGGAGATCGATGAGAATGCCAATAATATAAGCACATGTGAATGGCACAAGGCATGAGCTCTTCATCAACCATCAACCAGATAAACACAATGATGACACATGAGGTTCTGACTCAAAGTCAAGCCAAAAAAAAAAACCAATATGAAGCCTATTTAAGGTATGAGTTGATATCCAACACTGTAAATATTGTCTTAGTATATGTTACATATTTGCAAATACTGTGCTTTGGGGGGTGTTTTTCCAGTTATGCATGAGTGTATCTACTTAGAAGCCAATCTTGAATCACTGTTTTAAATTTTAAATAAATAATTTCAAAAATAATAAAATATTTGTGATAGGTTTAGTACTAGTAAAATTCAGTACTAATAAGTTTAGTATTTCATGTGGAACAAAATGATTTTGTCATTAATGAATACAGTTATTAAATATCACATGTTGCAACTTCATCTCACCTTCAAACTTTCCTCTTTTACAGTGAAATGGACATGATATATTAATTCCATGGTAGATGTATGTAACTTATGAATAAATAAGTTTATTTTCATTGAGGATTCATGGTCAAAAAGTCTAATACGGTACGTTATCAAAAACATTTTTCTGGCTGCTGCACCATATATCAGAATGTAGTGAATACTGTGTGGTACATAAAAAGTTCTTGAAAAAAAATTTTTAATGAATAAATACCACAAAGGTATGAAATATACTTTGTAGAGTAAGGAATGTTCGGGGAACAAAAAGAAAGGGGAGTGGCTTTAATTTTAGAAAGAAGATGGAAGGGATCGCCTTTAGCTAGAGCTTATGTTTGTTATCTCAGCATTTCTTCCAGAAGGAGCCCCTTTCAATCTCAAAGTGATATAGTTTAGATGACACACTTTATGATCAACTTAATTATACAGAAGATTTTCAATTTCTCCATCTTACCACTATTTCTCTCACTTTTTCTCCTTTCTACCCCTGACTCAAAATATTTATTTTCACGAGCAGCCCAGTTGTCTGTCTGTGATATCCTCTAGGCTATGATGCAGTTATGTCATGGTCTTCCTTCTTGCAAAATTAATCTCTGTCCCTCTCCTTATGTGCCTTCTTTCCCTGCCTATAAACATATCTAGGTCTTGAAAAACTTAAAATAAAAAAAATTTGAGACCAACCTCTCTTTGAACTTTTTCCCCTTTTATTTTGGACAGTCTTTAAAAGGATGCTACTTCTGTTTCCTTCTCCACCCAACACACTATTGAAACTGCTCTTAAAGATTCCTAGTGACAGCACCATGTTATATTCGCTTTTCTCTACATTCCTCTACAAAAATGTTAGTGAGAGCTTAATTAGAGACATGAACAGGGATCCCAGCCCTTTGACCAAAGAATGGTCCTCCTCTACCCAGGAAAATCAGAGAAGGTAGAAGGGAAGAAGCTGCCACCTGCCCACTCAGCCAGGTGGAATGAACTGGTGACCTTCATATGGTCCTCCCACCCAAAGGCATTTTCTTAGCCCCCCTCCCTCTGCATCTTTTCCTGAACATTTGAAATTATTGACCAGATTTCACCAACTTAAAAGTTTCTACTATTTTGGTATATTCCAGGATACTACAGGGTGTAGTATAATACTACAGAATTTGGAGTCAGAAAGATATGAATGTGAATTCTGGTTTAGTCCCACTATATTGCTCGGTGACCTCACCCAAGTCATTAGCCTCTTTGAACCTGATTTCATTGTCTGTCAAGTGGAACTGATGACACATCACTCACAGGCTGATTATCACTAAGAATTACGAAAGACTATGTTCATGTGAACACCGGTTTATGTCTTCTTTTTATTATAAAGTTTTTAACTGCCTTAAATGGCATAACTCATTGAACTGACTGTGCTTTAATCCACATTAACTTGCAATAGAATCAAAAGTGTTGAAGAGTCACTTTTGATGCAGTGTTTACTCTCCACATACCTGAGTCTAGAGTCTTCAGGACAATGACACCATCTGTTTCTTAGTACTCAAATGAACTAAGAGACTTTCTGAACTATGCCCAAGATTTGACTTATTTTCCTATAGTTCATGTTGAGTATTTTTTTTCTAATTCCATTTTATAATATGTAAATAAGAGGAAGAAAAATATGAAAGAATGTAATGGAAAAGTGTAGCAGAAAAAATTTGGAGCTACCACTAAATGCCTAAGAAGGAACAAGAGTCCAGCCTAAGGAGAGGTACATTTACTCATACCCTTCTTCAGAGAATTGCAGGCAAGAGATGCTCGGTAGCTGGTGGTGTGGGGGGGGCAGTCTAAAGTGCCTTCAGGGGACCCTTACAAACCAGAGTCCACTTAAACACCTGCCAAGTCCATGGCACACTGACAACCTTCATGGAAGTATGCTCTACTAAAAGCAATGCTCCCTCCTCCTCACCTCCCCCCACATTCCAGACTCCATAGGAATATGGAGGGGGAAGATCAGAACCGCTAGTTTAGAAAAGCAGCTGAACGCACCACCCTTCCTCAATCAGGGACTCTCCACCTGCAATATGCAACAATCCCTAACTGGGGAGAGAAGAGACACCTCAACTTAAAATCAAGGTGGGAGCTTTGATAATTATATAAGACTGGACATTACACTTACTTATCTGAGTATGTGTTTTATGTCTGGTCACTAAGAGTGACCAGAAGAATCAAAGGACTGCCTAAGTTTTCACCCAGAGGCAGGGCTGTTTCAGGCAGAAAAAATTCGAGTCATCAGGAGGCAGAAATACAATTGTGTAACTGGTTTAGTAACCTCAGTTGCACCCCAGCACAGCCCTTTGCTCTGCTGCCCCAAGTCCTTGCAGGCATCTCTCCTCTCACTGAGACGCTAGTCCTGGGCTATTCCCCAAGCTGCAGGTGCACATTAAAAGCCAAAGTTGACAAAATATAGCTTAGGTTTAAGAAGTCCACCATGAAAGACACATGAAATGGGAAAGATGCATTGTGTGGGGACTCCAAAGCAGGATACTGAATTTTCATTTTGGTGGTCAACACTGTAAGCTAAGGCATAGAAGAGGAATTACTACGTCCACTATGTTGACTTCAATTTAAGGTGTAACAGAAGGAAGAATTATGGGAAGTGGGGTGAGGACAGGGATTCCAGGAGGAGAAGCAAATACAAGGGATGGTACAGCTGGCTTTAAAGCCTTCTACTGCCCTG
The DNA here is from genome assembly GCF_002007445.2 of Ailuropoda melanoleuca. NCBI lineage: Eukaryota > Metazoa > Chordata > Mammalia > Carnivora > Ursidae > Ailuropoda > Ailuropoda melanoleuca. Next base: position 121,224,460 of record NC_048219.1, on the reverse strand, counting down.
GTCCCACTCTTCTATTGCCTTCCAACACCCTTCAGTGCATAATCCACACCTCTGCTTTGCCATTGCCATGCATGCATTTGTTGATAAGCAGCACTGAAATTAGCTAGGGAGAGAAAAAAACACTTTCTTTAGTTATGGCCTGCGAAGTTAAAATTTTATCTCAACTTGGTTCTTCAGAGAGTAGGAGGAAATGTTACTGGAAAGTTTCCATCCTCGGATAAATGGTCAGGCAACTACAGACATGAAGTTAGCCTCCATCTCAAAAAGTAACCGGACACAGTGATTTATGGGCAGAATTCTTCAGGTGGGTGGAAGGTAACAGCCCCAGTACTATAGACCAAAGGAAACAATGCTTTATAATCTGCTGAACAAATGATAAGTCAAATTACAGAAAACACAGAACTGCTGAGATAAAAGCACATTCCCTGGGGCCAGGAAATTGTAGAGCATTTATCCAGGAAGTTTAAAATGAGAGAATTTCCCTGAGCCCATTCCCTATATTTAGCTTTCTCATTCTCATTTTTCAGTCTTCATTTCTCATTTCCTGTATCTTACTGACATTTTTTAACAATCAACCTATATGGAGATAAATTGTATATGTATACATAAATATATATATACATATTTGTATATATATATTAGTTTAAATATTTAAAAGTTGTATTTCTCTCTAAATGGTGATTCAACACTTTCCGTCTGAAACAAAACAAAAAACCTCTTTATCCATAAAGCTGTAATTAACCAAAATGTAGACAGCCTATCGTGACAAAAATTTTAATGTTGTACCTAAGAATAAATCATTCTGATTTTAATATTTCTTTCTGAGAAACTTCCACTTTCCATGCTTTTTGTATAAAATGGGAAACACTATTTTCCTCCTTACTAAATTTTTTGTAGTTAATGAAATGAATAATGGTCACTTTCAGTTTTAAAAGTCAATGTATATCAATCCATACCTGCTTTCTTAAATCACCGTCCTACATATATTTTGAAAGTTTTCATATTTACAACACAGGTAATAAGTAATAGTTACATAATATTTTCTAATTTTTAAAAGATTAGAATCTATTTGGGATATAAGACCACTTAACCTACCCCAGTTATCCTTAAACACCATGGTTATCATTTTTCTAACAAAAAAAATCCTTTGATTTTTAAAATTTAGTCTAGTTGGGTTATTTTCATTGCTGATTATATTTTAAAATTCACCTCAAATTATTTTTAAGCCTATCTGCTAGATGGTGTACTAATAGCTTTACATGCAATACCAATGAGATTGGTCCATCTGCATATAGAATGATCCTGAGAACCATCCCCAGAACACCCTCAGCATCTGCCATCTACACATGGAAAGGACTAAAATGTGAAGTGGTGGGTGGTCCTGGGGCAGAGTCTGGGAGGGCCTGGCTGCCCCCACAGAGATGACCAGCAGCTCCTCCCAGCCTGGTTCTAAAGGGCAGGCTGTGTGGTCAGAGCAGCTGTGACAGCCCCCAGATGGTCCCCTTGCTCAGGGAGTGAAGCCCCAAGAAAGGCTAACTTCCTTGCTACAAATACCCTTCTTATGCTCCCTGCTGTTAAGGCAAACACTGGTGTTTCTATGCTGAGAACTTCTTTGCCTTCACATCATAGTATCCCATAGTTCAAGTTGACTTCTTTTACAGTTGGTCATTCCGCAACACTTAATTAGAGAGAAAAATTCCTCAGCTTAAATAAAGTGTGCTTAATGCAGTAAGCATGCCCCTTAGAAATATGTAAAGACTTAGATTTGTTTTATGAACAAAGCTGTTGTGGGCTGAACTATGCCCCCCACACACCAAAAAACAATATGTTAAAATCCTAAACCCCAGTACTTCAGAATGTGGCTTTATTTAGAAAAAGGCTCTCTATGGAGGTAAACAAGTCAATACTAGATGATTAGGGTGGGTCTTGATCCAATACGGCTGGGGCTGGGGTCCTCTTAAAAAGAAGAAATTTGGATCCAGAGACAAACACAGAGGAAAGATAGTGTGAAGACACACAGAGAGGGCTATACAAAGTTGGAGGGTTGGAGTGGTGCATCCACAAACCAAGGAAGGCTGAAGATTGTTGGCAAACCTCCAGAAGCTAAGAAGAAGCAAGGAAGGATTCTGCTACAAGTTTCAGAGGAAGCACAGCCCTGGGACACCTTGATATCGGGCTTCTAGCCTCCAGAACTATGAGACAATGAAATTTCCATTGTTTTAATTCACCCAGTTTGTGTTACTTTGTTACAGCAGCCTTAGGAAACTAATACATTAATCACAACTCTTTTCAGTTTCCTTTTTTTGCTCCCCATTATTATTTTGTGAATTTGACTAGCAGGAGCTGAACAGTTGTTCTGATTTTCACTTTCAGTAAACTATCTTTTCTTGGTCTCAGAGATGGAATTTAATCTTAATTCCATTGCTGCTGCAAATTAAGCTGTAAAAAGAGTCCCACTACTAAAAGAGATCCTCACTTCATGTTGTAGGACCTAAGGAAGTTTAGTGATAAGATCCACAGACTCTGGCTCCTACAATGCCTCAGTATTACAGCCTTAGCACAGAAGGCAATTCTCCCTCCCCCACCCTCCAAATGAACCAGAGTTTAAATGACAGATCAGCCTCTGCCAGTACCATCTTGCATCTGCAAATCTGCTTGTCACTACATCCAGAGGAGAGCTGGGGATATCTCTAGGCTTCAGGGATGCTTCCAGCAGCAGTAAGATTCATTTCCACATTATAAGCCATGTGCCTGTAGGCATGTCAGTGTTCCCAGTTACACACAAATCTAAGTGAATTAAAGACACAGAGCTCTGTTCCCATCCTTTCTAATAATACTAGTGAAAATGTAATAGAAAATGAAACCAATCTTATAGCCTCCAATCATAGTGAGGTTCTTTTTTAAATTTCTGATTATTTCAATATCTTTTTCTAGGTTAAAATATTTATTGTAAGACCTCTCTCTCATAACATGCTATCAAACCATTCATTTATTTATTCAACAAGCAGATATTAATACATAAATAAACAGCAACCATTTATTAGGAGCTTACTATGTACCAGGACTATGCTGGATGCTTTACCTTATCACTTTGACTCTTCATAACAACCACATAAAGTATATACTATTATTACCCCATTTGTGGAGAAGACGACTAAGTGACATTCACCTGCCAAGGGTCCATACCCAAGTTTACACGGTCAATACTTGACACCAAATCTCTGACTTCAGAGCCTACATTCTTAACTATTCAGCTATTCTGCCTCTATTTAGTGCTCCTTAGGTGTCAGCTATTATGCTAAGAACAAGAGAAAACAACCTTTTTTTTTCCCAACAGCTATATTCCTTGTGGTCAAAGAATTGACAGTTTAGGGAGGGGAAATGATAAATAAGCATTGCATTAATATAGACTCTGATAATCCCAGAAATGAACTTGTTTAGGCTACTGTAGCTCAAATCAAAATCTCTTAATACACAAAGCCAAAGACTCTCCCCTCTATAGTATTTATTTAAAACAAGGATCTTCAAAAGAAATATTCTAAATGAATAACAGGAGATAAGAAAATTAAAATATATACATATGCTGAATTTGAACTCAAACTGAAATAATGCAGGCTAGCATACCTAACCTGTCTTGGCAAAACTAGGAAGCAGTTATAAAGTCATAAAGATAGTGTGGTAAGAGCAGCCATCCCCTTTCTTTCCTGGCCAAAGTCTCCTGGAAGAGGACAGGAAGTCTTTCCTCTCTTTCCTTTCCAAATCTCCATCAGGAGTTCCCTTGCTGCTGTCAAAGAGAGCATCTGTTGTAACCCAGAACAGCATGCATTCCCAATGTTCAAGCTTTATTCAAACCTTGCTTGTCTTTGGCCTGATTTGTTCAAGCTCCCTAAGGCTGAGGGTTCCTGCTAAATGCTGCCTTATCCAATTATCAGCCATATGCAACCTTGCGGCATTTTGTAGCTGAAACAGACCTTAGAGATCATTCCCTTGAACCTGCTTATTACTCTGTCACCCCTTGGCATTTATGCAATTAATTTGCTCTGTTTAATTTGTATTTATACAGTTGGTGCTTTGGTAGTATACTTAAGAATTTTACCTCAACATATTTTCTCTCTCAACTAAATTACAAGACCTTCAAGTATAGGGAGTGTATGAGTATGAAGTATCTTTGTATTTATGGCTCTCGCCAATGGTTTTCATACAGTGGGTGCTCAGTAAAAGTTGCTGAGTAGACAATCCAAAATATAGAAAGTAGAATAGTTAGAAAGTACATTTAGAAGACCTTTTCTTCATATGGTTTAGCACCCCACCTATTCCCCAAAACTTTTCTAAATTAATTAGAGAATTCAAAACTGAGTTTGGACTTGGGGTTACTTTATCTTATAGTCCTATGAGATCAGTTCACATTAAACATATATCCTTGTTACTTTGGAGGTTTTTGGTTGCCAGAAACCCACTCATGATTAAGTAAGAAAAATAAAAGGAAAAATACCAGGAGGTTACAAGGACAGGAAACTGAGCTTCAGGACAGGGCCTCTGACACCATTAGAAAGACCTCCCAACTTTCATCTCTGCTCCCCTTTACATACCCTTTATTCATCTCCAGCTACATATTTCTATCTCTCTTTCAGGTAACTATATGAGGGAAAGCAAGGTGGCTAGCAGGTACTGAGTCTACATGCTGCAGGTGCACCCAATGAATTTTTTTGGCCCAATTCCAAATTTCCTAAGGAAGGGTCCCTGGTAGAACCAGTTTGTGTCTTTTGACAACCTCTGGATTATTGATAGAAACACAGGATCATGCAAAATCTTTATTTCCATTCTAATGAGGAGAGAAGTTGATATGAGAGATTTCTCAGAAAAAAGAAAAAAAATCAGACCTAGACAAAAAAAAAAAATCAGAAGGACTCTACTATAATTACTACATCTATATAACCAGTTACTCAGGTTCTCTAAATTCTAAGTCAGAGAATAAAGTCCCAACAACTTATGTCTTGCACATAGATGTGCTCAAACGTTATGATTATTTAGAAGAAGTAACTACTTAGTAAATGTGTGCAGGTGATGACAGCCACATGAATGATCATAAGGTTTTTTTTTATGCCTTTGACTCATGTCTCAGCATTTTATTCATTTATTTTTTGTCTCAAGATTTTATTTAATTAATTTATTTAAGTGTCTCTAAATCCCTCTTCTAATTCAATTTCCTTCTTTTCCTTCTGAAATTAGTTGATTGCTTAAGGGATAATTTGATTCTCTTGTAGAATCATAAAGATAAAGTCTAATCCTAAGAGAATTACTAAGTTCTCTATAGAACTAGAGAATTTCAGTGGTTTAGATGTAGCCAGAGAGCAAGATTGCTGTCATGGTGTAACATATAGGAACAGCCACTGTGATATTTTCAAGGCCCCATGAGCTAAGAGTTACAAAATACCCCAAAAACTTTAATGACCAAGTCCATGCAAATTCTAGGAATTTTTCTTCAACCATATATTTAACATAATAAATTTCACAGAGTAGCCTAGAGAGAAAATGACAAGTACACAAGACCCAATGTTCTTTGAGTGTAGAAAATTCTAGCATGAGAAACTATTTTTTTTTTGTGAGACCAGGATAATATATATATACATGCAGGAACCGGCTAAATGTAACTGAATAAGTGTTCTGAAGCAAGACACTCACTGTCAATACTGTGACCAAAACCTTAGGGTTCCAAATCTTCCTTCCCTACAGAGACTTGTATTTGCCCATTCATTATTTGGAGCAGAGATGACTGACTGTGGGACCCTCAAATCATGCATAATATAAAGAGACTTATTTCCCTCAGGTTTCCAGATTGTCAGGTGAGGCCATCCAGGGCATGATGGCATTAAAATCCAAATACTCACTGAACAACAAAATGCATTACAATTTGATCCAGTCCAGGCCAGTCAAGGTCTCATTATATAGGCCCTCAGGGCTCAGAAGAGGCAGGAGAACAATGATGGAAACGTACGTTGCCATGGTGTTCCCGCTGCCTCCCATGGTTTCATAGGGGTGGAACTAAGTCCCTTTGAATTAATTTGGTGGCAAGCATCTTCTGCTTACCTTTCACAGAACTCAGATCAACAGTGAATGATTCTGCATCCCACAATGATCATAAATGATCTTTTCCCAACCCCAAAATGGACTTGCTTACTGTAGCTGAGAGAGAAAAGCAATTTTACCATTAAGTATATGCAGTTTTTGACATGTGGGATTAGTAAGAGAGAGAAGAGAGCATAATCAGGAGCAGAGTGACACACTGCGAATAAGATCAGGGTTCTCATCCTAGCTCTGTTACCAAATTCCAGGGTCACTTTCAGAAAAAGCACAAATTCGCTGAACCCTCACTTTCTTCTTATCTTCTTATCTAAGATGTATTTAAAGAAGTAGAACTATTGGAGTGTCTGGGTGGCTCAGTCAGTTGAGCGTCTGACTTAGTTTCTGCTCAGATCATGATCTCAGGGTTCTGGGATCAAGACATGCATCGAGGTCTGAGCTCAGTAGGGAATCTGCTTGAGATTCTCCCTCTCCCTTTGCACTTCCCCCCACACACACACTCTGTCTCTCTCTCAAATAAATAAATAAAATCTTAAAAAAAAAAAGAAGAAGCACAACTATTTTATTTATGACTGAGAAAGAAAAAACACAACCATTTATAACTGTAATACGCCATGGATTAAAAATGCATCCTCATTGCAGAGATGTTAAGATACGAAAAAAATATTTTAGAATCAAAAAATTAGAATCATATTTAGAATATTTAGATAAATGTATAATTGAGAGGTGGAGGTTTAGCAAAATAGTTACTTCTGAATGTGGTCCTCTCTGGTTGCCTGCTCTTTTCAAGAAATGACTATGTAAACTATTGACTTCCCTTCTCTCTGCAGCTGCACTTAAGCAATTTACAATAGCTACAGAAACGAGAGGAGCAGGGCTTTTAGGGAAAATGCACTTCTGTCTGGTAGTTGTAGAGTGTCTCTGAATCAATTAGGCATTGGAAAGGTAAATTTCTTGCCTGTTTTAAACAAAAGCCAAAGTCAGGGATTTGCCAAAGGTCAACTCTTGCTCCCTGTTGACCACCCAACTTTCAAAGCACTTGTCCTCATCACACTGGAATCACCTCACTTCCAACTTCTGCATTAGTTACCTCTTCCTTCCCCTTTACCCTCTCTCCCTTCCCTTTTTCTTTCTTTTTCCTTCCTTTTCCCTAACCATCAATAAATACAAATAAATAATAGGCACCATCTGAACTGTCTTCAAGTGACACACTCATCTTGAGTGAAAGGCAGCACACATGAAATGCAGTGTAACAGGAGCACACACACGACCCAGGCTTGGAAGATCAGGTAAGGCTTTCCCCGGTGGTGACACGAAAACTGAGACTTGAAGAATTATCAGGAGAATGTCAATTCATACAACAGATCCCTTCAGAGCAGAGAATTGAGTGCTCTGGTTAACTGAATTCTGGTTAACTAAAATAACTCAAGGACATTTGACCTGCATATTTTCTATTTTCTCCCATAAGATTAAGCTGATTTTACCACCTGTCCAGATCACCTTTTGCACAAGCCAATCAGTAGCCTCTCTTCCACCCTATCAGTCCTGCTCCCTTGTGGTCCACACCTTTGCTTAGCTCTTCCAGGTGCCTAACATGCCTTCTCTCCACACTCTTCCACCCAATTCAACCTATGACTTAAAGAGCACCTATTATACATCTCAGCACAGTTTTCTCAGAAAACTGAGATTCAGAGTGGTTTAGCAACTACTTGAGGTCACACAGCCTTTAAGTAGCCATCCAGAATTCAGACCAGGACATATTATTCCCAAAGTCCCTTCTCTTCCCACTATACCACACTGGCCAGTGTAGCCAGAGCCCTTCTTATTTCAAGGCCAACCTCAGGTCATACCATCCCTCTGAGTTTCCCTCTAATAGTTGTAGCCTGTACAGATCTTACTTTCCCTAGTCTTTCTGTATGTATTACCTTAAGCTTCTTATAGACTGACATTGTTTTTAAATGTGCATACATATTTTTCAACAGAATTGTAGACAACTTGTGGGCAGGAATTATATTTTTGTATCTCTTTGGGATTTGGGATTATCAATTCATGACAGATAACAGGTTTTTCCTTTTTGTACATGCAGGTTGGAAGATGGGGATACTAACAGTTTGAAGGAACACTTAGCTGGGTTCCAGGTAAGGGACACTTTTGGTGATGCTGAGCTATAGAAACTCTCAGAGGCGTCAGCCAGACCAATTTTGCTCTTAATTCAGTTCTCCTTTCAGGCAGCGTGACGAACTTAGTAAGTATTAGGAATGGGAAATGGGAATGGGAATGGGAAATGAACAAAAATTAAGGATATAAAAGGTTTCCTGAGTTTTGAACTCCTTCCTAGAGCAACCAGACCTGAAATGTATCCCTCTTTGAACGCAAATCAAATGCCATTTTGGATTAGAAATTACATTTTTCCATTGAAATTTCTCAGGACATGAATTCTCAAGTGGATCAGAGCTGACATGTATTATTGGTTTTTATTCTTCCCCATACCTAAGTCACTCCAAGGGTGTTCACAAGGCACTTAGAGAAGTGCATTCATCCCACCAGGCTGCCAATCGATCATTTAGTACATTATTACATAACTTATTACCAGTAAGTGGCAAAAGCACAGAGCGGAATTTGATTCCTTATCATTATTTGCATGACATATATAGCACTTTTCTCCAGGCTCTGTGCAGAGAATATTTAACAAGCCACATTAACTTCCAAGTATCTAGAATTATACAGCTGAAAACAAAGGAAGCAGAAGAAAGAGCAGGAAAGGTAAAGGGTGAGATAAGGGAAAATCTGATAGAGAGAGAAAGACAAAAGGCAGATATAAGCAAAATCAAGTCTTAAAGGGAATGAACGAGTGTATTCTAGCTACCTGGGAGTGATGGTATCCAACAAAACACAAAACAAAACTACCTAAAGAGTTCTACTTGCCCCATGTCCTTTAGGGCTGAGGTCAATTTGTTGACCTGGATAAGGGACTATTTGGCCTAGGAAATCAGAGCAAAAAATTTCCACTTTGTCATGAATGTGTTAAAAGTTGAAGGCAGTGAGCATAAGGAAAAACTGTATGTGGGGGCGCCTGGGTGGCACAGTGGTTGGGCGTCTGCCTTCTGCTCAGGGCGTGATCCCGGCGTTATGGGATCAAGCCCCACATCAGGCTCTTCTGCTATGAGCCTGCGTCTTCCTCTCCCACTCCCCCTGCTTGTGTTTCTTCTCTCGCTGGCTGTCTCTATCTCTGTCAAATAAATAAAATAAAATCTTAAAAAAAAACAAAAAACTGTATGTGGACCCCAAGTCTATTATGTAGTTATATGGATACAAACCATCCAGAGTAGAGAGCACAAACCCCTGAAACTCTCTCCTTTCTTATACTAAGAGTAAGAATCACCCAGAGTGACTGTCTACATCCTCAATCATCCGGGATTTTTACTTTAAATATATCAGCCTTTGTCAGTTTTTACCAGGATAGGCTTTTCTCTAGAATGTTTCTTTATTTTCAGCATTTTAATTGCCCTTTCACAAACACACACACACACACATGCTACCCAGTGGTCTAGTGAATGAAAAGCAGAGGATTATGATATCATACAGTGATATCATACAGGGTTATCATTTCCAGGTGACTGGCTACACACACACATATATGCACCACATGACTTTGCATTGGATGTGTAGACCTACTTTAGAGGTTGGACATTTTTCACTGATCGCATTTAAATATATATTCTGGATGTGTCTCAAAGACTATGTTAACTTTCAGTATCCCCCTAGCCCCTAATTGAGGCCACGTAGGGCCTGCATCAGTTCATAAAGGTCTCTTTAATCACATGAGATTCTCATTACCAGGACATAATCTTTCCAAGAAAATGCCAAGAGAGAAGAGACAACTTGAAGAGATTTGGCAAAACTCCTCTGGTCATTTGCAAAAGATAAACGTTTCCTTTACCTCATTAATTCACATTTTTTGGCATACAGAATGTGCATTATCCTTGTAGTTATCACCAGCCTCAAAAAAAACCCTGGAAATTTTGTGAAAAAGCTTAATGGCTCATGCTATAAATGGCAAAATTCCCCCAGCTGGCATCTGTCACTTGCTAGAGCCATTCGCGGGATATTGCTTTCCAGATGAAAATTAAGCTGGAAGATAAAATGGGAAAAGCATCGCAAAGTGCCTTGTAATCACCAGATATATTTGGGAGCAGCTTAATTTCCATTTGTCTAGGCTTTCCAACATTTACCACAGAGTTTTCATTCGGGAATGGGAAACCAGGCTTGCGTGATAAATAATAGGATGGTATGTACAGTATCCATTCTTTAATCATCTGCATATCCTTTCAACAAATACATGTGGAATATGTATTGTGTGTTCTTCATATTTTGGAAGATATAAGGAAGAGTAAGTCATATACTGTCCCCAAGGAGCTTACAGTCTTCATTGGGGGGAAATGACATATAGGAAAAAATCTGGTTATGATCAAAGGCAAACAACTTACAACATCAGAGATATACCTCCCCACTCCACCTTTCTTCTTAACTATGTTGAGAGATAGTTTAGGGATAGATAGCATCTCTGAGTTCATGATTTCAAATCTTAAGAGTGAATCTACCGGTATCCATTTTAAAAATAAACTATTATTTATCATTTTGGTATGTCAGTTTGTTGAAATGGAGACAAGACTGCACAAAGCATACTCATGGAAACTTGTGTTGTCAGTTTTATCTGCAGCACAGGGAACCTGTAATGTTTTAGAAGAATAAGTCTGAAAAGATATGGTATATCCACATTGTAGAATGTCTTTAAAGCAAAGTTCTGGCTGGGTTTACTTCAGTAGGCAATAGCTGCTGAAAGTTTTTAAACAGGGCCAAAGTTCAAAAAATAATCTTATTAAAAAAATATTTACATACATATGAATTACAAGCAGGGGATCTGGGAGTTAGGCAACCAGTTAGGAAGGCATTATATTATTGATAACCAGTGATAAAAGAATAAACTAAAGTAGTAATAGGGAGCAAAAAATGGAGTTTAGTTTTCATCACATTGAGTTTGAGTCAATGGGTCATACTGCAGGAGAAAATATGTAGCAAACAACTGGAGATGCAGGCCTGAGAAAGGTCGTTGCTGTGATAGAAAGTTTGGAGGCATTTTTTAAGAAGTATGTTTTCATTCTTAGAGAGCAAGACTATAGATAGCTACAGAGAGAGACAAGAAGGTTCAAGAGGGAGCATCCTCATCTAGGAAGAAGAAAGAGGACCAAAGGGTAGGTCTTAATAGCAGTAATGGAGAGTCAAAGGAGCACAGGAACATGCAGCATCACAAAGTTCAACTGAAATATATACATCTTAGTCTGTTTGGGCTGCTATAACCAAATGCCATAAAAACAAACATTTATTTCTCATAGCTATAGAGTCTTGAAGTCTAAGATCAAGGTGCAGTATGGTTGGGTTCTTGGTGAGAACTCTTCCTGATTTGCAGAGGCTGCCTTCTTGCTATATCCTCACATGCGAGAAGGACCAATCACCTCTCTGGTATCTCTTCTCTTAAGGTCACTAATCCTATTCATGAGGGTTCCACCCTCATGTTCTAATTATCTCTCAAAGGCCCCTCTTCCAAATACCACCACACTGGGGATTAGAAGGGCTTCAACATTTGAATTTGTGGGGGGACACAAACATTTAGTTTACATCAATGTGGATGGCCAAGGTGTCTCGCAGTGCAAAGAGAGTACAGAAGTTAAGAACTCAGAGGAAGTAATTTGAGTTACAGACTATAAGATGCCAGTGATCACAAAGAGACCAGTTTGATCAGAATACTGAAGTTGGAAGCTAGATCCCAAGGAGTTTGTGAGTGTTAAAGAGGTGAAGATGTTTGTTAGCAAAAGCAAAATGAAGAGATGGTATCAGAGTCAAGGGATCCAGGGGAGTTTGCTTTTTGACTACTTGTTTCTTCAGTGTGTGTGTCTGTTTTTAGTTAATGGCAACTTAAGCATGTTTGTCAAATGGAGGGAAATGTTCAATAACTCTAGAAAACATATTGGACTAAAATTTAAAGGGAATAACCAGCAGAGCCAGATCCCAGCAGAAGCAGAAGGCAATGAGATTGAAGCCAGTGATGAAGCAGAAGGATGCCTCTTTCCCTGAGATTAGAGAAGAGTGGAAAATGGTTGGAAATACTGACAATACTGGAAGAGAAGTTTCTCTCACTCACAACAGTAAAATAGGCCCCATATAACTCTAGAGTCAGAGGATGATGGGGATGGTGACCAGGCTCAGAGAGCATGCAGAAGGCAAGACAGTTTAGAACCAGGACTCAGCAGAATGTGAGAGGGAACTAAAAAGAGAAAGCAAAAGCACTGCCAAGCAGCATGGAAGGCCCCACTGCGGTAGCTAAATACATTTCATTTAAAGCTCTGGGATTAGTTTTGTGACCTTCTCTGTGGATTGCCAGCAGCCCTTGAACAAAAAGGAAAAAAAAGCACTCACAAAGTAACAAGGTAGAACTATTAGCAGTGTATGCCTCTGTTTCCCAGTGTCCTCTGTAGCTGGTGAGAATACCAGAAGGTCTGGAGGTCAGGAGATCAATAGTGAAGGCAAGAGTGTTACTGAGATTTTTAGCATTGGGGTCTAACTCTGGATAGGAAGATTACCAAAGCCCAAATGATGTTCTGAATGGTAATGGGAGAGGTGGGTGTACATAAGGTCAAGTTTCTGCACTTCATCCTACTTAGAAATATGGGTTACAGGTATAGGAAAATTTCTCATTCCTTTTGAGGTAGATCAGCCCTTGGTATCCAAATTAATCCAAGGAACACTGGCCCATCCTCCTAGGTAGCTCAGGAGGATATACCTCAATGGCTGCTAAGTTGTCCTGTCAGAAACTTCCACGCCAAACACTCATCTTTGCCTCGTCAAGACAGTTCAGGCATAGACAATAACTGTGTGGTTACTTAAGAGGCAAAGCTCCATAGTCACTGGGAACAGAAGAAAACAGTAGTCAATAAGTCTTTGTGAAGAATCTAGATACATGATGTGAACAGGAGTTTTGACCCTTCAGGAAACTTCCCATGCTCTCTCTCTACATGTGCATTGCATCATTTTCTACAATATTCCTTTAAGTATGAGGGCCATAGCACATACTTCAATTACATAAAGCTTCCACCAATAAAGAAGTATCTTGTGTCATTAGATTTGAGTTCATTCATTGCCAATAACATTTTGATTTTCAGCTGAATAAACAATAAATCCAGGAGGCTATTTAGATGTATGGTACACTTGAAAGAAGCTTTTTAGGACACAGAAGCCAAAGCTGTTTACTCTAACATTAAAAAGATAATGTAGCTGAGCTGAATTAACCCATTTAGGAATGCATTTCTTCCCAAGGGAAACTACAAAGTTATTCTTCACAAGGAGACATTGCTGCCCCCACACAATTAGACACTGGGGATCAGATAAAGTGTTACTGTACTTATCACTCTGAACTACAAAGCCTTCAAATAAATCCAATTACCCACTTAGATAACCAAAGAAGTGTGCTTTTTAGGGCAAATAACCTATTTCGTACAAAAAGTTATTTCATGTAAAGAATGCTATATGAAAGAATGAAACTAGGACAAGTCTCTCTCCCTGCCTCCTTCCCTCCCCCTCTCTCCTTCCTCCCTTCTTACCATATGGAATATGGGACTGGCTGCTGGCAGGGCTCTCTCTCAGGGGGCAAGGGGATGGCTGCCTTCCAAAGGTACCCCTCCGGGCATAGCATGGATCAGAGGCTATAGCAGAAATTGTGTAAACAACACAAGAGTCAGTGGGATCCATTTTTCTGCTCTGCAGGCATGAATGTTGACTGATCCTGGGGTCAGAGGAGGTAGTTATGACCCAGAACCTGCTGATGGCACTTTTCTAGTTATAAAAATTTTGGAGAAGGAAAACTGCTTGAAAATACTTGAAAAAAATAAACAAACAGTATCTCATTGTGTCTGAAAGGGAACTGACTACATCACAGAGTTCTAATGATAAAGGCTTCTACAGTCTGACTGTCAATCATTGGTCCCCAATAAGCACTATTCAGTTCAAGTTCCCACCTTGGCCCATACTAGTCTGTTCAGGGGCTCTTCCCCTTCCCTTGTGCTCTCCCCCCACCCCACTCCCATCCCCACTCACTGCAATACTTAGCTTAGACCTCAGCAGTTCCAGAGTGCCTCCCTCAACAACTCCGGTTCTCGCCTTCCCTTCCCCCGCTTGAAACCTTCATATCACCTATTGTATGCCACTCACATGTCCCATATTTATTCCACAAGGCACCATAATGTCAATTTTTATATGTATACCTTGACTGCTTAATTGCATTGTGGTTGTTCAGTATCATAGACTTTGGCTCCACCCCCAGAGATGCTACATTTAAAGTCACTGAGAACTGAAATCCTTTGGGGTTCAAAGACACACTTATGTAAATGCCTACAGTCCATTAAGTGCCCTTCTTGGTTCACGGATGAATCAATCCAACTTCCAATCCAGTGGGATACAAAAAAGGACAGCAGAAGAACACTGCTGTTTTGACAATGTTTGAATTTTTTGCCCTAGATGAACAAATCAAACTCAGCTCTGAACACAGTAGGACTTAGAAAGACAGGTGTTTGCTGGAGGCCTCCATGAAGTCAGATACAGAGACCTGAGGACACTCAGGGTTATCTCTGAATAAAATCCACACTTGCCAAAGGTCTACTTTGTCTCAGCCTCACTACCATAGTGCTGCCATGACAAAAAAGAAGGGGTATCGTGACCAAACCTGTTGCTGGACTGATGACTCTGTGAGAAACAGAATACAAAAGTGTGGCCCAGCAAGTTTCCTTGAAGAAACTGGGTAGATTCTTGAGAGCTAATGTACAAATATAGCTAACCCTTGGTTCCAGGCTCTTCTCCCAAGGAAGATTCTTCTGCACTGACCACTGAATCCTGAGTAACCCTTCATGAGCAACTAAAGGGATGTCCTTATTCACACACATACTACTGGTGTGCTCATTCCACAGTAAACAGAAGCAAAAGTAACCTCAATCAAGACCTGGTCTTCATCTACTACAATCTATGAAACGACTCATGGTCTTCACCCACCTAATGGGAGTGCCCACTCTTGAGACCAGGTAAGTTCATTTGTTCTGAACCTCCAAGACCTTCAGCCTTGATCCTGGAAATTTGGTGGTCTTATTTTCAATTGCTAAGTGCTGCCCAATAACCAAAAACGCAAGCCTAGAAGAAATAAAATATCAGTCCAGATAGCACCATATTTTATCTTAAGACTCAAAGTCTTTTTCACATGTGACACTCCTGTGAGCCACCTGACCATGTATTTGGAGAGTACCTAAAAATTCCCAACGTAATGAAACCACCAGAACCCTTATAAAACAGAAATCTTCTAAAAACTGGGTGAAACATTTCCTTTATCTCAGTTTGCTAAAAACAGCAACAACAACAACAAACACAAGTAAGCACCATTCTCTTAGGTATTCCTTCTTAGATTTTATTTTTGATGAAACATTTGGTATCAAAACATACTTAAGAAGTGTTATACCACATATCAGCAATTTTAAGAGGCAATATTTTCCCCCTCAAAGACCTAAAAGCTTCAGACTCACATGGCATTACCCAACTCTTCAAAGTTTACTAAAATAAATCTCAAGAGCTTTGTATGTACTATTTAGAACTCTCTGTTGACTTGGAAACAGCAGAGCATTTTTGCCCTTCTCATATCTCCTGAGGACTGCATCTCAAGGGCAGGGAACTCTCCCTCAGCAAAGATGGAAAACAGGGAAACAGCACCTCATGCCTCACAGGCTTTACAAGTGAACCTATTTCTTACCCAGTCGGATTTTTTAGGTTGTCTTCCTCACTCATCCCCTAAAATGAAGCCCTTCCTAGCTCTCATACAATGATACCTTTGACCTATGCTCCAGAAGGCCCCACTCTGGCCCTCCTCCAGCCCCACCCCTCCTCACAGAGCAAGAGAGGTGTCAGGACTCACACCAACTCCACACTTCTAGATGTCCCAGGCACTTAGGATTCCAGAATTCCCTGCCTAAATAGCCCAAATGTATTTTTGTGGCCATACGACACAGCCCCGTCTTAAGAGTCTCCCCATGAGACAGGCACAATTAGAAGAATCAAAGTATGTTAGTAATTTTGAGGATGTAAGATTTATTTAAAAATCATCTCTGCTCATTGTCATAAAGCCAGTGAGATTTTAAGGGTGTATGGGCCTTTGGAAATTCTCATTCTCTCATTTTATGGTCTAGCACCGTGGGCAAGAGCAGGGAGGGGCCTTGCCTTGACTGAAATCTTACCTCCAATTATTAAAGTCTACAACGTCTTTTCTGAAACCCTTGTGGAAAGATGTGTTTTGAGGCTCAGAATTCAGGGCATGTTAGAAAGGCGACATAAAACATCACACCCCCAATGGAGTCTAAGGTAGTAGTTCACAATCAAAAGCAGTAATATTTCTGTAAGAAACACACTGATATTCACACCATAGTGGACTGAATTGTGTCTCCACACCCCCATTCAAATGTTGAAGTCCTAACACCCAGTAACTCAGAACATAATTGTAGTTGGAGACAGAGTCTTTAAAGAGGTAACTGAGTTAAAAATAAGTCATTAGTGTGGGCCTAATCCAATATGATTGGTATCCTTATAAGAAGAGGAAATTAGGACACAGGCACAAAGGGAAGACCACGTAAAGACAAAGAAAAGAAGACAATCTGCAAGCCAAGAAGAGAGGCCTCCGAAGAAACTAACCATCCTGACACCTTGATCTCAGACCTCCAACCTCCAGAATTGTAAAGCAAACACTTTCTGTTGTTGAAGACTGTGGTACTTTGTTATGGCAGACCTATCAAACTAATATACAAAGACAATGAGTAACCTTACATGGGAAGGATCAAGTTCTACTCCCAAATGAGTTATGGAAAAACCTCCTGTTTTTGGAATTTTCTTGGTTTCCAGGAAAACACAGTGTGGGCCTGTCCTATCTACAGGCCCATGGACAAGTTGCCTAACCCAGCCAAGAGCCTAGATTCACAAAACTTTCCAAGAGCACACAGACCAATCTGTGAGTTCCTCCGAGGCTATGGAAATAACCTTACAGCCTGGCTGTGTGTGTTTGCAGGCTGCCCTAGAAACTGGTTTCAGATGAATATGAACCCAGTGAATGAAACAAGTCCTATTACACAAGGACCCTTTGCAAGGAAATTCTAAATTAGCCTCTTACCAAGACCTCCTAAATTGGCTAAATGCTTCAGATTCTTTGAATTCTGTAGCCTTATTACTCCTTACATTTTGGCATCATTTGAGTAACTGACATTCTCTCTCTCTCTCTCTCTGCTATACTTACATTTTGGATTGGTTTCTCCGTTGAATTAAAAGAAGGGAGACCACCTGAGAGTTTCTGCCAGGTAATAAGCACATATGTGTGTGTATATAAAGGAAAATAAAGTATTTGCAAATAGTTTTATTTAGCAACCAACAAGCTGTCCTTTCCCTACTTTTCCAAATCTTTGATTAGGGCAAGCAGCCAGTTACAAAATTTGAGAATTTATTATTTAGCAGTGGAAAACAAGTTCAGTTACTAAACTCTTTAAAGAAACAATAAGTATCATTTTTATTCTGGAGTTCCATGTATAGCACCTGCTGGCTTTGTTTCTTGAGTTTCTTGGTTTTTCCCTAAACTGAATCATCATCCATTAAAATTCTACCCTTCATGGTCCTCACCAAGTCACAGATAACCTTATTTTCAGAGACTAGCCTATTGCCTATTACATACTTATATAGCAATACGAATACTAACAGTAATGATAATGATAATGGTTCCCCTTGCCAGACCCTACTCTAACCACTTTTGCATATAACTCACTGAATGATCAGAAGTCTGTTGCTGTTATTATTAAGTCCATTTTACTGATGAGGAAACTGAGACATGGAGAGGTAAAATAATTTAGGTTATTTATTTCCAAGGTCACATCCTAATAATAATAAGTGAGAGAACGGAGACTTGAACCCAAGCAACCTGTCCATGAAGTCCAGGCTCTTAGCCAATAACCCTGAACACATCCAGCTGTAAACCATTTTCACAGGCAAACACGGATAGCCACACAATCCCAATGAGAAACATTACTCTCAGTATATACATGCAGACCTACAAATGTCCCTTTTTTTTAAATGTTTTTTTATTATGTTAGTCACCATACAGTACATCCCTGGTTTCTGATGTAAAGTTCGATTGACTCATTAGTTGCGTATAACACCCAGTGCACCATGGAATACGTGCCCTCCTTACTACCCATCACCAGTCTATCCCATTCCCCCACCCCCCTCCCCTCTGAAGCCCTCAGTTTGTTTCTCAGAGTCCATAGTTTCTCATGCTTCATTTCTCCTTCTGATTACCCCCCTTTCTTTATCCCTTTCTTCCCCTACCGATCTTCCTAGTTCTTATGTTCCATAGATGAGAGAAATCATATGATAATTGTCTTTCTCTGCTTGACTTATTTCACTTAGCATTATCTCCTCCAGTGCCGTCCATGTTGCAGCAAATGTTGAGAACTCGATCTTTCTGACAGCTGAGTAATATTCCATTGTATATATCAAATGACCCTTTTTTTAAGAGACTTTTTTTAGAGCAATTTAGATTCACAACAAAATTGAGAAAGATACAGAGATTTCCCACAGACCCCTTGCTTCCATACATGCATGGCCTCTCTCATTAGCAACATCACTTATGAGAAGGGCACATTTGTTACAAAGGATGAACCTATACTTACACATCATAATCACCCAGAGTCCAAAGTTTGCCTTAGGGCTCATGCTTTGTGTTATACATTCTATGGGTTTGGACAAACATATAATAACATATATTGATCATTGCAATATCATACAAAGTATTGTCACTGCCCTAAAAATGATATGTTCTCTGACTTTTCATCTCCCCTCCCCTCAACCCCTGGCAACCACCGATCTTTCATTGTCTCCATAGTTTTGCCTTTTTCAGAATGTCATATAGTTGGAATCGTACAGAATGTAGCCTTTTCAGATTGGCTTCTCACTTAGCAACATTCATTAAGTTTCCTCAATCTCATTCCACGGTCTGGATGTACCACAGTTTATTTATCCATTCATTTGCTGAAGGACACCCTGGTTGCTTCTGAGTTTGAGAAATTATGAATATAACTGCTATAAACATCTCACAGTGTGGCAAATGATGGGTCATTTCCTCTTCTGCTATTTCCTTTACTAATGGGCACACTTCCACTTGCACATTGGTAAGAATATTTTTATGGTGATTTAGCCTTCCTTCAACATTCTCACTCTAACCAGGACCAACACAATGAAATGAGTCTATAGTCTTCTCTTCGCATATGTTCTTTAAAACATTCATTTAAAGTTGTCTTTCCTTAAGATGCCAACATTTGAACAACAAAAAAGCAAGCATGTAAATAAACAGAATATTTCAATGGACCTGTTCAAGAAAGCTTTCCAGTGAAATTTCAAGACAAGAAGGAAGAAAAAGTTCAGATAAAAATGGTAAAACTAAGAAAAGAAGGTTGGTCGCAAAAAGAAAAACTGATCATGGTGAAAGAAGCTAATGATTCTCTGGAAGAAACAACAGGAAAAAGAACCCAGAATAATGCACAAGACTTCCAATAGTCAGAATCTATGCACACAGTGTGAGGCATAAAAAAAAGGGAATGTATATGTTAACACAAATATTATGGGGTTTTTTTAAGTAGGGTTAGAGCATGATGTCAAGAATCAAATGGAAATTCCTTCCCCATACATTCAGAGGAATGAAGTTTCACGTTAGTTGCAATAGAAGGGTACACCTTGTTTAAGGAAACACACAAGTTGAGAAGGAGAAAGATCACTGCGGTGTTAGGAAAGCATTCACTATAAGAATTATATACTAAGTGTAAAATTAAATGGACATTAATATATTGTCCTTACTGATGAGAATGTCTAATTCTGACAAAGTCTCAAAGCCTTCTTGTGAGTCCTTGAAGACACCAACACACTATCTTCCCAGGGTCTTCACACAAAAAGTGCTTCCAGGAGGAATTCAGATGGCTGGTTCCTCACCTCATTCACATCTTTACTTAAAAGAAGTTTTCCCTGAGGCACCTGGGTGGTTCAGTCAGTTAAGCGTCTGCTTTTGGTTCAGGTCAAGATCTCAGGGTTCTAGGATTGAGCCCAGCATCAGGCTCCCTGCTCAGCAGGGAGTCTGCTTCTTTCTCTCTTTCTGCTCCCCCACCCCATTCATTTTCTCTCTCTCAAACAAATAAAATCTTTAAAAGTTTTCCCTGACTACCCTATATAAAAGAGCACTAACTCACCTCTCCTTGCTTAATTTTTCTCATTTAATAAAACACATTAATTTGTTTTTGCTCCTAGAATATAAACCATGAAAGCAGGGACTTGATTTTTTTCCTGGCTATAGCTATAGGGCCTAGAATAGAGCCTGGCACATTAGCTGTAGATGCTTAATAAATGGTTATTGAATGAATAAATAAAAGAATGAATGAAATCTTTATAAATAAAATTGTAAATGTGAATGAGGAAATAGTACAGCTAGGTGGACCCAAAGGGTGTTTGTTCATCAATGAATCCACACTAATATGAGGAGAGATCTCCTCTATCCATTCCTGACACTGTACTTATTGATATTTCTATAAAAACAGCTTATATAAAGTCAAGGTATGCTTTTTCAATTTGCTTATGTCATAACTGGAGGAATAATGACAGAATTATTTTTGCAAAGCCTGAATGATTAAAAAAAAAGTAGAGTAAATATAAATTTCTTACATTTAGAGTCCATAAATTTATGGGAACCAACAGTGGTATGTGAAAAAGGTATGAAAACTTGCAAAGTCGAGTATTTTCATTGCTTATTACTTCACTTACCAGTTAGATCCAACCTGGCAGCTAAATACCATGCTAGACAGACACAGATAAATAAGATATGGTCTCTACTTTTAAGAAACTTGCAGTCCATTTACAAATACATTAGCAGATAAATTTTATATAATGCAGAAATTTCTGGACTTTTAGTACAAAAAACTAATATTGGAGATGAAGGGAGAACAGTTACTTCAATCTAAGGGTTAAAGGGATAGTTCCTGATGAAGACGATACCTGAATTTGCTCTTAAAGGACATGCCCATGTTGGGCAGGTAAAGAAAGATTAGGAGTGCATTCTAGGCAGAGGGAATAGAATGGGCAAGGACAGGGGCATGACACAACTTAGACATACTACCAGTAACACAGTATTGCCAGAACATGGAATTTCTGAGGTAGAAATGATGCGGAGGCAAAAAATATTCTTAGGAGCTTATTAAAGAATCTGAACTCTTCTTGATAAGCACTGGGAAGTTAACGATGGACTCTAAGCAAAGCAATGGCCCATGGAGGATATATTTAAAGGGGGCAAACTGGAGACAGCATTTGGGAGACTATGGCAATAGTCTAGAAAGGCTAAGATGGAGGTCTAAACTAACACCATGGGAATAAAGACAGAAGAGAGCACATAAAAGAATATGAAAAGAACTTCTATGCCTAGAAAATGTTGATCATGGGTAGGAAAGGATCAAGTTTAATTCCAGGCTTCCAACAAACAATGAGTTGCTAATACATCCAATACCACTCTTGACAGTGCACTGTTTATGAAAAAAAAATAGAATTTAGATGAGTAGTATTTAACATTTGTCTAATCGTTCATGCCATCAGAATATATTTAATATATCCCTAAATATGTATATTTCTTCATTTATAAATGTACATATGAACAACTAAGCTAATATATTTATGGATCATAGTAAGAATACAGAAATTAGAAATTAGAAATGTGAGATGAAATATAAATAATAAAATAAATAGAAATAGAAATTTTAATAATTCTTTTTTCACCAGGTCTAGAATAAGGTAAGGAATAGTTTCATTTCATGTGCGCTGGTCTTTTTATTCTCACACCATTCTGGGGACACTGACAAAGGAAACACATTGCAAAGAGGATGGCCAGGATGAGGAAAGATGTGGAGATCATATCAGGTAACTGGGCATTTAAGCCAGGAAAGCAAAACACAGGGAAGACAGCAATGGCCACCTTCAAAATGAAGGCAGAGGTTATTCTCAGTTCCTCTACCACGTGTCTCTCTGTCCTCATAAAAGGCAATACTAGGGGCGCCTGGGTGGCACAGCGGTTAAGCGTCTGCCTTCGGCTCAGGGCGTGATCCCGGCATTATGGGATCGAGCCCCACATCAGGCTCCTCTGCTATGAGCCTGCTTCTTCCTCTCCCACTCCCCCTGCTTGTGTTCCCTCTCTCGCTGGCTGTCTCTATCTCTGTCGAATAAAAAAATAAAATCTTTAAAAAAAAAAAAAGGCAATACTAGATTGACTAGTAAGATACAACCCTGACTAAGGAATAGTTGCTAGAAAGCAGTAACGCTGTGGTTTTAAAGGTTACCACTTCTATGTGGCTCTTTGCTCTTCACGCCTCCAAGCCATCAATGCCATCAATTTCCCAGGGGCAGATGCAAGAAAACCAGCCTGGACTCCCTTCTTTGTATTCTATGATAGTCTTCCAGCAGCATGAGTGGTAACAACAATCAAGGCCATACTGATGCCCAAAAATGCCCCACTCTAATTCTTCCTTGCTCATGCCCTGGCACTCATCTCCTCTAATTCTTATTCACTAGTAAGATTTGGATTTGGGGCATGGGAGAGTAAGGTTCTCCTCAAGACTTTAGACCAAATTATTTGGGCTTTTCAGTGGTGTTTTGGGAAGAAGCCAAGCTTAGAACAAAGTGGTTCTGTGTTCTCATTTCCTGTGCATCTCCTCAGAAATTCCACAGGCAGGAGAGCTGACTGGTCCAGGGCTGGATTTGAGTACTCCCGAGTCCTCAAGCCAAAGTCTAGCTAGTGATACTTCAACCCTGACATTACTTTCCACACAAACGTATGAGTGCCGGTTGCATAAAAGAGGGAGAAAACAGACTACAGTGATTTAACAGACAGAAGGAGAATTTGAGTTCTTATAGGCCGGAAAAATTTACTAGCAACAAGGCAAAACCAAAGATCACTGTTCCAAAAATGGCTCCCTTTAGAGATGCTAAAATGGATGTTGGAGAGCAAGGACCAACAGAACACTAGGTTAGTAGTAAGAATGGATAAATATTAGACTCAGCTTTGCTGATAATTAGCTTTTATATTGTATCTCTGGGCTTTGGTACTTGTACTTGATGACCACTAAGAACCCTTTGGCTCTGGATTGTATTGTTATGCATCTAAAATATACCTGATTGACACACAGCTCAGAGACTCTTAACTAACTGAGGCATGTTTTTATTTGTGTTTTTTAAATTAGTCTCTTAAAAATTCTAGCCTTAAGCCACTGTCCCCCTCACTTGTTCTTTTTTAAATTTTTTTTCAATTTTTGTTTGCTTGTCTGTTTCTAGGAGCTAAGGCCCTAGAGATGCCCTCAGCCCTCCCATATCTGCATCCTACCAAGTGTAAAACAGTTTTTAAAGAGTATTTCCAGTAGTTTCTTCTGATTTTGAGTAGCAGACCTAGTTTCAGTGGTTTTGATTATGCCTTTAACAAATACTAAAACATCTGGAAATAAATAACAACTAGTAAACATTTCTTTTCCCTATGTAGCTAGAGACCAAACTACACGGTTTTTTTTTTTTATGTTGCTAATGTTATGCATAGGATATATTTACAATATTCTTTCCATTGAATGCTGGACTCTCATTTTCAGAATTTTTTTAATGCCATGTGTTTCTTCAGTAGAATAAACAATCTTGTAATACATGATGGTTCAATAGAGTTAAAAGGGCTGTAGGCTATTTATAGCAAGTAGACCGTAAAGAGAGAAGCAAGCCATATGTACATTTATTATGTCCATAAAATATAACATAAAGAAATAAATTCTGACAGTGATGGTGAGACTATTTGTGTGTCACATGTCAGTGTGCACCACTGGAATTAATGACTAGGATTTGTCACAATGCTTTCTTTTCGGATCTGGAAGGGTCAAATTGTCTTAATAAATATTAGCCATGGCTAATATTGGATGACATCTTAGGGACAGAGATGAACATGTCTTTCCCCCACCTTCCTTAGCTTCCAGTTCTATCCTAATAATTCCAGGGATGCAAAGTGTCACTTCTCACTCAAGTCTTGTTCCATACTCTGATGCCAGAAGAAGCTTCTGCGTCTAAGAGTCTCCTAAGTCAGCAGAAGCAAACCCTATTCCTGGGAAACTAGGCCCCAGTTATTAAGTCAATGGCAGAAATACCACTTACTTGCAGCTGCACCTTCACCTGGCAGAGTGGTGCTGAGCACCATGGTCCTGCATGCTGAAGTCAGAGGCTTTGCTTCTCCTTCCACACAGCCTACTCTGTGGAGTGCACCATGCCCAGTGCCAGGAAAGAAGAAAATGGGGCAACCAAGGAATCACGAAACGTGGTTCACCCCCTGAGGGAGTCTGAATGCAAATGAGAGATGGAACATGCACACATAAAATAATTATGATGACCAAAATTCCATTATTTATAAATCTCTCATTGAATTTGAAGGAGGATGGATGCTAGTAATAGTTGAGTACAGTAAAACCCTGACTATCATAATAATGGCCTTTGACAAATTTAGCATTAAGCAGTGGGTGGGAGCATTCAAAGGGGATCAGTGGTGCTTCATGAGAAGGGGAGACAAGGGAAAGAAGCAGGGAAAAGCACCCAGCAGATGTAAGGGCGAGAAGCCAGAGCCAATAAGGCAAGGCCCTCACATCATCAAAGAGGAATGCTTCCTGAGAAGGAATCTCCTGCTTCCAGACTGAGACAGAGAAAGGGGAAATAGATAAATGGAGGGGGTGGGATGGAGGGGTTAAAAGATGCTCTTTGAACCCATGATGTAAAACCCACCTTCTTCTTTCCTATGTGACTATTGGTTATAATCTTCATTTCTCAGACATTCTCTGTGGAGTGGATTGTCTTGGGGGAATTGCAAAGACTCACTGATTCCTCACAGAAGATTGAGTAAGAAAAAAAAGCTAATGCTACTCATGTGGATCTGATATTTAACCTACAATGGAAATATCATAAGCAATAAGTTAGCAGGTGTTTGCATTCTGTTGGCCTATTAAGGCTCCATTCAAATTACAACCTAATTCCAGAAACCTCAGTTTTAAGTGGGTTCTCTGTCCTCTAGGCTCCTGTATTGTCTCATCTGTACCCCTTTTGTGGCACTTCTTATTACTACCTGTGGTATCTACCACTAGGTGTTTGTAATCTCTCCTAAATCGCACATTTCTTGAGGACATGATGTCTGAGTCATCTGCAACTTCACATTACCTAGCAGAGGACTTAAATGCAGTAAATATTTGCTGAATGCATAAGTAGATTTATGAATGCTGAAATAATAAAGTATACATGATATACATAAATCCTGAAGGAGCTTTGTGTACATAGGTAATCAGACTGAATTGGAATTGGTCAGGTAAGGCATTTAGGCAGAGGTAACTTTTGAGTTGGTTCATAAATAAAATGGTGGACTGGGATCAATGTGGACCATGAACAGCATTCTAAGAGAAGAGAATAACACCACTGGAAAAAGCACTGACCACCATGATGCATGTATATAGTCTGTATTTATAACAATCTCTACCCTTTTCCAATGAAGTGGCAACGCTAGGCTCTAGTCCTCTTGGGTTGAAGCAGAGTACTGTGGAATGAGATAAGGAATAATAAAAGTTACTAATCTGCCTTGGGGGGAAAAAAGCCATCCACCCACACACATATATAATCTTTTTAGAAAAGAAGTGAAACATATACTAAAAATATAAAGCACAGCCATTAATAAGCAATTCCAAGAATACTATCTGATATCCTTTTAAAAGCACAGCAACCTATTTCCCATGTTAATTTAGTCCATTAATAGTTGGCATAATCCTAGGGCATTCACAGTAGCAAAACCAGAGCTGCTTAGGTGTGAACAAATGATCTGCTAGACTAAACCAGTTTGTTAGAAACCCACTCGTTTTATTCAGTGTTCAATCATTCAAGTATTCATTGAATCCCAAATGCACATAAAGCGATGTACTGAGCAATTTGGGAAACACATGCAAGATCAAGACAAGATCCTTGTCCTCACAGAAATTACAGTCTGAAAGATAAGAGTTGTGTGAGGTATGAGTAAAAGAGTTACATAATGTCTGTTACATATGAATGTAAATAAACCATTTAGGAAGAACTTTCAGAGAAGGGGCCAATCATTGACCTAAAGTGCTGCATGGAAAAGGTGGCCTCTGGTCTAGAAGGAGGGTATGGCTACATGGAGTTTTAGAAAGAGCATTCCAAATCAACAGTAAGTTATTAGTAAAAATACACGGGGTATAGTTTATTCCCGGAGCACTAACTACCTGAAATTATAGACTCATTGGAATGGAAGGTAAATATGGGAAACAGAAAACAAAACAAAAAAAGAAAAATGGATTGGGCACAGATTATATATGGGATTTTTCTGCTAGTCCCAAGGCCTGTTCCATGAACAAGATTTTTCCGACAGCTCAGGCAGTCACAGAGATTTTCCCATGACTGGAATTTACCTGCATTATTGAAAACAGCTGTTTGGATTCTCTTGGGTAACTTTCCGATTTATTACCTTGAAGTATGGATTGTTTTCATTTTAAAAAAAAATTAAAAACCATACAATGTTATATATCACGATATATCCCGTGAAGATTCTGATATTATCTTCTAGATATTCAAAAGCAAGGAAATTCCATTCGACCACACCAAATTAATTTATCCTGTAAATAGCATAATCCTATAGCATTTACAGCAGCAAAATCTAAACCTCTGAAGTCAGTAAATGAAGACTATTGTATCAGCCATAATTTCCATTTCCAGATTATAGCCAGAGTAATGAAACCCTTTAGGATTATTAAAAAAAATGCATTTTGTACAGTGTATTTATTACCTGGCATTTCTTACTTATGACTCACAGAAAGACAAAGCTAAATGAAATAAAATACAAACTAAACTTTCACTAGAATAATGAGATCTCGTTCACTTTCTTAGCCAAATACACTTCTATTGGGTTTTAAATGGTTGTGTTGGTTTGATTCTTAGGAGCAATGCTTTTCGCTTTACCTATCTTGCAGACCTTTCTTAAGCAAACTAATTTAGCATAAAGACAACATTGTATGTGGGTCCTGGAGCTAAACTATATTATTTAAAACACCTGGTGGGTAAAGGTTTATTTGACGTGAAATCACGAGGAGCAAAGGATTTCCAGTTTTTCTAATAGAATTACTAATGGCCATGCTAGGGTTGGCTGACTTGTTGGTTTGACATTACTTAATAATTAAGCAATAGCCTCACCTGAGTCAGAATGAAGTCCTGAAAAAATAACATGATCCTCCAGCCACATGACTGAATTACTACCATTTCCTAGTTAAGGAGCATGGCAGAAATTCTGTTATGGCTTTTCTACTCTCATTGTTCTCACTCAAATTAGAACAAACTACACAACATTCATTCCTCAAAGTGCTTCATTTACTGATGCCATGGCTTTCTCGGCCATACAGAGAAACAAATGTGTGATCCTCTATTTGGAGATTCTGACTCCATCATTTCTTCTCCAGTGAGTGTTTTCTCAAGCCACACTATCTTGGGACAGAAGAGCAATGAGATCACTTCATCTATCTCGTTACTTCTCTTACTGATAAAACCTCAGAGTGTGCAAAACTTCTCTACTTCTAGGTCAAATCCTGGCTCTTTCAGAAAATTCCTGGAGTGCTGCTTAGAAAAGCAGCATCCCAGGGCGCCTGGGTGGTGCAGTTGTTGAGCGTCTGCCTTCAGCTCAGGGCGTGATCCTGGCATTCGGGGATCGAGCCCCACATCAGGCTCCTCCACTAGGAGCCTGCTTCTTCCTCTCCCACTCCCCCTACTTGTGTTCCCTCTCTCGCTGGCTGTCTCTGTCTAATAAATAAATAAATAAATCTTTAAAAAAAAAAAAAAAGAAAGAAAAGCAGCATCCCTTGAGGTATGGCTGCTTCCATGCCTCCTGCCATGGCCTGTGTAGCTTCACTGGACCAAGATCACATCCACAGAAGTGGAGTGAGCCCTAGAGTCTATGTAGCGAGATTTACACCCTAACTCCATTATTACCAGTTTTGTGATGGTAACAAGCACATATTTTCTCTGTGCTTCAAATTTCTCATCTGAAAAGTGTGTATAAACATAATACCTATTTAAAATAACTGTCATAAGTAATTCATTCAGAGCCATAATAAACGAGAATTATTATTGTTTTTTATGGCTCCTACTTCCCAGTTAGGCATTAGCTCTGAAGCTAACTCAGAGAGTAATCTGGTTACCTGACCCATAATTGTACTCAAAATTGTCCTTCCCTGATGGTCCTCGGCTTGGGACTGAACAGATGTTCCATGAATTCCCCATCGCTCCTTTCAACAGGAAGATGAACTCTTTCTGTTTGCCGAGAGGACCCTGGTACACCCTCCCCACCATCTTTGCTAATTTGGCTTGGACTCTCACACTGGAACCTTCACTACACTGAATGGAAGCCATAAATACTTAGGAGAAACCTCTGAAAAATAAAGTGTCAGGGCACAGAATGGGAAGAACTTTCAGAGAAGGGGTACACAGTAACTGCATAGAGGCTAAGAACCTGTGCAGACGGTGGGTTCACTATTGTCACCAGGCATCTTGAGCAAGTTACTTAACCTTTCTGGCCCTCAATTTCTCTATCTTCAAATGTGGATAATGGTAATAATATCATAGGTAGTGTTGACATGACTATGAAAGAAGTTAATATGGGACACCCAGGGCTCCAAGATGGAGACATCCATACCTGGGAAGGAAGAAGAAGCTCCTGGATGTCAAACTAGGAGAGCTGCCAGGATGGATACTGATGCAGGATTTTACCCCTAAAGGCACGGCTGGACTGTTTCAAAGAGGTTACTACCTATATTACAACAAATACGTCAATGTGAAGAAAGGGGATATTTCTGAGATTTCTATGGTGCTGGCAGCTACTTTTGTAGCTACAAGGAACTCAAACATGAGGGACTACACAAGTATCACTGAAGTGGGCCCAGTTTGGAGGCACATTCTGTGTTCCTGACCATGACCTTTCCCTGGCACCCTTGAATCCTTTCATATCCCAATAAAGGATGCCTTGTACATAGAGAAAAAAAAAAGGCAGTTAATATGTATAAGTGCTTAGAACAGTACTTAACAAGTATTTTTAGAACTCAATATAAATGTGAGCCCTAATTACCTGTTATTTTTGGTTTAAAACATAATCATTCAAAAACTTTAAAGTTAAGTCTAGTTTTGAATCCCAGGTGCACTGGTTTCAAATTCTATAATCTTGGACAATGAGAAGGATAATTAATATTTATTAAATTACTTACCAGACATTCATATGTATTATCTCATCTGTATTTCACAACCATCCTATAAGTATTACTATTGTACTCATTTTGCAAGTGAGGCAACTAAGATCTAGGAGGGGTTTGTAATTACCAAAAGGTACAGAGTTGGCTAGTGGCCAAATCAGTTATTTCCCTATACCTTACCACTAGACAATACTGCCTCTTCACATTATATACTATCCACCTTGCAGGATTAAGAGGATCAAAAATAACCTAAGTGGTCAAAAAAAGATAGTGATCATAATTAAAATGCAAACCATAATGCACTACATGAAAAGCATTGAAAACTTACTGTGAACTGTGTGCATGTGACGCATGGAAGTGGAAGTGTTAAAGCATACCACAGGAGTCACAGAGGGAGCATTCGGAGCTCTAGGTCAGCTCTTTATAGACCAGCACTAAGGCAGGCCTAACGTGGCATGGCCTCTGTGTGCTAATCAAAAGGTTTTAACAATAGTTAAGCTCAGACCTCTAAAACAGTAAGTGCATCCAAGGGCCCTGTAAACACGATCCAAATGCCTTTTTCACACTTGCTATTGTTTGCTGACACCACTCTAAAGGAAATAAAATACAGACTCAAATATGCTCTGGGAAATACTTCCTCTCCCTGGGACTCACCCCTTCAGTACAGGGGTAAAAAGCCTTACTCTGTTTCAACATTGCTAAAAGGCTTTAGTTGCTCAGAGATGTGTGGAGGCATAAGTGAGCATTGTGGTGGGCCGAGCAGCCACACAGCAGAATTCTAGGGAAAACACGCCCTGGGTGAGGAATACACCATCCTCAGAGTTTGTAAATGGAGTGGATCCAACCTCCCCCTTTATAACAAGAAAAGTTCTATAGTGCCAAGGGACATATATGAGCAACAATTTTGTTGTGCTGCAAGGGTGTGGCCTATAAATAAATGGGACTTTAAAAGCCTTATAAAAGTGGGAAAATTGAAAGAAAAGAAATAGTAAATGGAAAATCTGAGGAGGGATAGGATGAAACTAGGAAGAGAGAACAAAGAAGTGTAAAGGTAAATTTTCTTAAGCTTTGTGATTTGGCAATCTCCACATCTCCCCATGAAAAAACAGAGTTATATTCTCACTACCTGCTATTATTTTTGGTGTGGGTTTAGTATTTTAAGAAGGGTAGGGGCATGGTCAAAGTTTTGTGACTAACTTCAATGGCCCAGAGGATGCCCAAAGGAGCCCAGTAGTTATAAGCCACTAGAAGCCCCCTGGTTGAACATTTTTATAAAAAGAGTGGAAAAAGTGACCTACAAGGCATTCCTAATATGAACTGGCCTGCACAACTAGCAGATTCTCCCTAGTAAATATCCGAAAGACTGTGGGACTTCCCCATGATCTCATTCCAGGTTACTGTATGGTACAAAGAAAGCAAGTGTGTGCCCTTTGGTAAAAAGAAATTACATATCTGGTACACTACACATTTCACCAATGAAATATAATTTCCAGCAGTTCTTATGTTCATTGAACACCCTCAAATGAAGATTGAGACAGCGGTAGCTGAAGGTTTGTACCCACAGTCTTCAGAGAGTGAAGTCCTGATTAGAGTTTTTCAAATGCTAACAGAGTACCCTTCTGGTATGTAGTCTGGATTAGGATACTTCAAATATTAACTAGGCATGGATTAAAACTAATTTACACTCACACATTTATTGTCCTTCCTGAAGTATTTTACAGACAAATTACAGCCACTGTAACAGTTTATTGTCTTTGGTCTTGCAGCTAGTAAATAGGCAAACTGAGACAGGAACTTGGGGTGACCCAAAATAGACATTACTACCATTAAAAGGAGTTTATAGTCCAGTAAGAGAAATGGAAAGGTACACAGATAAAACGGAGTGAAAAAAACCAATCTTAAATTTGCAAAGAGTAAAACAGGTGTTTGTGTTGTTTTAAAACCCCATCCTATTTTTTTCAGTGAATAAGACAACTGGCTATTGATTTAGGGAAAAAAATTCTGATTCTTTTTTACATGATTCTCTGAAGTAAATTCCAGATGATTGGCAATATACATGAAAACATAAAATGTACAAATTCTTTAACCTAGCATTTCCCCTTTTCAACATTTACTTTAATGAGGTAGTCACATACATGAAATATATTTATGCATGAAGATAAATAAGGATTGCCCTACCACATCGGTATGTTAACAAAAACAAACAAACTAAAAAAAAAAAAAACCCCAAAACAGAAACAGTTAAAAATCATCAATAGGGAATTGATTAAGCCAATTAGAATAATTCACCAAAATGGACAACTAAGTATCCATCAAGCATACTGATGTACATTACTGTTGATATGGAAAAATGACCACAATATGTTAAGGGTTTATTAATATCAATGGAGGAAAAAAATATATAGTTTATCTGAACAAAAAACTTTTTGTGTATATGGTGTGTGTATATGGTGTGAAAGAAAGTTTGTCTAAATGCTAAGAGTGATCTCTGAATGACAGGATCCACAATGAATTTTGCCTTCCTTTGTGTATTTTTATAAATTGTTTCAATGTTTATGATGATGAGTACCTATAGTATTACAAGAATTAATGGATAAAGGTATTATAGGCGTGGCTAATGAGATGGCTTATTATTTTGGGTTTACACTCTTTAATCAAATCAGCTCATGCCACTCACCAACTCCAGACAATTTAATGTCCTATCAACCAAATTTAAAATAAATCTCAAAACATTATTGTGGTCTAGTCCATGCCTCCCCTTCCAGCCTTATCCCCCATCATTCAGCCCTACCCCACCCCCAATTCACTACCCTATAGCCATACTGGCCATCACTCAATTCCTTCAGGACAGTAGACTTCTTTCTATGTACAGTTAACAGCACATGCTAGTCCCTCTGCTCAAAGAACTATTAACCTGCTCTTCACCTGCCCTTCACCTGCCCAGATTTTCCTTATAATCTAATATCAAATGGGTTATCAATTCTTAAAACAGGCATTCCCTAGCCTACAATCCAAATTAAATCTCCACTATACCCCTTCCTAAAAACAAGTACTCTTCTACTCCAGCTTTTATGACCAGGCATGATTATATACTTGTTAGTTTATCTCTTTAAAGTCAGATTTCCCATTGGAGTATTAGCTCCAAGTAGGATGTCACCACCACACCCCAGTACCTGCCCAGGATCTGACACTTATATCAATATATCTCTGCTGAGTGAATAAATAGGAACTGAAGAACAGGGTAAGTGGAATATGTGATTTTAAATTCCAAAACAAAAAATAACACCTAGCATCTCTTGAGAACTTTATAAGAAAGTAGTTTTACCACCTTTATTTTCATTTATTCTTAATAAAAGTGGATTATCATTATCCATGGTTTATGAGAAGACTAAAAAGAGATTAAAGGACAAAAAATTCAAGATAATAAATGGATTTTCTGAAGTTGTTGATGCAATTCTCAAAACCAAGTCTTCAGCATTATTTCCAGGCCCCACTGTGCTGCCTCCTTCAAGAGGGAAATGGATAATCCTATCTGCATCTAAGGACACGAGAGTGCCAGGTGGAGGAACAGCTTTCATAGTAAGGCCTACCAGCACAGTTTATGATAGATGACCTTTCCAACTATATTTTCAAATGACTAATCAGCTAAGCAGAAAGCTTGCATATTGGAACATTTGAGAAAAAGTTCTATAATCTTTGATAAATACTTTTAACTTACATAGAAAAGTTATTAATTCAGAAGATTTAGCTATCCACTTGGCAGATATTAAACATCAATAAATAAAAGTTAAATTTTCCACTTCTATGTTTTAACCCATGCAAATTACCTACACATGAAATACACACACACACACACACACACACACTCACTACGTACATATATACATACACCACAGAATATATCAAAATTCTTTTTCTATGAATTATCTTCTAAAAAGGCACAAAAAATACTCATCTAATAAGAATTATAACAAACAACTTCCTAAAAGCTATCTAAGTAACAAAATTTTGTAAATAAGCTTAAAATAATATAATGAGCGCCTCCAAAAATGAGAAACCATTCAAGAAGCCAAAGAGGAGTTAATTTTGCTAAGGAAAAGTTAAGAACACAAAAAATAACAAGCCCTCTCACTGCCCTCCTCTATTTTTTTCTCTTTTATTGCCCAATTGATGATGATGATGGTCTATATTGTCTGAGTAAAACTCACAACTTTAGGAGCTCAGAAATATTGGGCAAACATACTTTTTAATATTTTATGTTTGAATAAGAACAGCAACTATATTTATCTCAAATAACATTTAGTCTGTTCACTCTCAGAAGGGCTTTATTCTGAATTTGACTTTAGATTTCAAAAAGAACTGCTCTTCATGAATAGAAAATGGGGACATGTTCCCTTGTGGCAATAAAAAATTCCAATGGAAAAGTTTTATCATTTAATTTCTGACAGAAGTAGTTTCAAGTTGACAATCATTATATTATTACAGTATGAAACACTTTATCATGTGATTGATTTTCCCTAAAATACCTAAGAAATATCTAAGACATTTAAATTTTTCACTGGAAACATCTTTTAAACACCCCAGGTACTGAATTTTCCATTTCCACCACTTAAATAAATACAGTATGTGTGTGTGTATGTGTCTGTGTGTGTATATCCATAAGTGTAATAAGAGTGAGCTGCAACTCTAGAAGCAACAAAAATTATTTCTCTTGAGATGAGATGTATTTCAAAAATGTTTCAATTAATATCAGACATAGTCTTACCAACTTTAATATTTCACAGACAGTCTATCTGATTCCTTAGAGACTGGCATCTTTCCATAAATGAAATTTCACATGTCAGGGAAGACAAAGCTCATGATGAAATGTTAATAGTTTGACAATAGTTTCATTCACTTCTGGCTTCTCTCCTGGAAAAAAGGGGAATCAGCAACCATTCTGAGGTCATTTGTACAGAGGACTTTTTTCCCCTAAGGTTTGGTTATTTTGCTTGAGCTCAGTGTTAGCTGTGAACATCAGCTAAATTGGGGGTTACTGAATTCTTAATCTTCAAAAAATATTCAAAAATTTTAAATTTCAAGGTGGTTACAATTGTACAGGGAGGGAGGGAGAGAGAGAGAGAGAGAGCATGTGTGCACGCACACGTGCGCAAAGTCCCTTGGGATTATTTTTCATCTTAAAGGGTTACTACAAATTTAGATTTTCACTTGGTCCTGGGGAGAAGATCCTCTAACAATCTCCATAGATTTCAGTTTTGCCCCCAAGGCTGCTAAGACCTCTATGGAGATCAAGTAGCACCAAATGAGACCTGTAGCTCTTGGATTAATTTTGAACTCAAGATGACAGGTGTCCCCAACCTCATCCTCAATCTCCTCAGCTTCAGGGAGCAAGAGTCTATGAGAAATGGCAATCTTTTCCTTATGACATAATTCCATAAGGATGCCTTCTCACATCTGTGTGCCTCCAAAAAGAAAAGGCACGAGATAACTTGAATCACTAGGATACTCCCAAACTTGTGTATTTAACTGGCCTGATATATAGCCTGTCATGTGCTGACAATGAAATCATTTACCACAGTCCCAGGCTGTGGGGGGGGAAAAATGTCCTGAATCCTTTCTCATGCTGGGGCATTCCCTGAGAAGATCTCACCTAAAGAGTCTGTGGCTGGATTTATCCAGGGCAGATCCGGCCATATGAGGTTTCTGAGAGCCTGTCCAGGTGAGAGGCCAACCTGTCCATTCTGAAACAGGCTTTGTTCTCACCACTTCTCTGCCAGAACCTCTATTAGGCTGCCCCAACAGTTTGAGTTACGCACCATGGAGGTAGTTTTGTGGGAGGAGAGACCCAAATTGCAAAATAGGAACATTTTTTTTATCTTCCTAGTAGGAGTATAAAAGGAATGAATAAAAGGATTTTCATTTAAAAACATATATCAAAGGATATAAAATGCTGGAATTTGCTAAAACCCAACTCTGAATAAAAACAACACCCCAGGGGTGCCTGGGTGGCTCAGTCTAAGCGTCTGCCTTCAGCTCAGGCCAAGATCCCAGGGTCCTGGGATTGAGCCCCTCATCAGGCTCCCTGCTCTGCTGGGAGCCTGCTTCTTCCTCTCCCACTCCCCCTGCTTGTGCTCCCTCTCTCACTGGCTGTCTCTCTCTCTCTGCCAAATAAATAAATAAAATCTTTAAAAAAACAAAACAAAACAAAAACACCCTATGCCCTTAGGGTTTGATAATCATCCACTAGTATATCATCATTAATTAGTATGTCTTTATCACTGAACTGTTAACTTTATAAATGTGGGACTATGGTTATCTGGCTCACCACTGTACAACAATGTCTAGCAAAATGGCACACAGTGAGCACTCCATAAATATTTGTTGAATAAATGAATGAATCTATGAGCAGACTTGGTGTTCATAACAATAAGCACTATAAGAATCCAAATATTAAATATATTTTATATTGTTTTTGGCATTAAACCCATTTTATTTCTTCACATTTATTTGAAAATTATTGTACATTGTGGCACAGAAATATCTTCTTCTTCTGACCCTACTCCCAGAGTATATTTTCCAGCCACCCTTGTGGTTAGACTGAATCAATGACCTGAGTTCCAGCCAATGAAATATAAGTAGAAGTGATATGCATCACCTCTAGGGCAATGTAGTTAAAGGTAGAGATATGCCTTCATGTTCTCTCGCTTTCCCATACGTGCAAGTGAAAGAAGAGAAAAACAAGATGATAGAACCACATAAGGGAATGAGCCTGGGTCCCCGATGACCATGTGGAGCAAAGCCCTACATTGGTCTACACTGGACTATGAAATAAAAGAAAGATGAGCTACTATTATATTAAATCACTTGAACATTGGGGCTGTTTGTCACAGCCATTAGCCTATATTAACTAATACACATGGATGTAGGAAGAGAAAGCTCTTATTTACTAGGATGTTACATTACACCAAATATTCTTTAAAAAAAAAAAAGGTTGTAAAGTATTTAGTACAGAGCAAATGTAGAGAATATCATTAATCTTAGAAATAATGAAATCCAAGTACCTCTCCTCCTTGGCACTTGCCCCTACTCCATTCTCATTCCATATTTACAGACCAGGAAAAGGGAATAAAGTAGCCTAGGAAAATGGAAGTTTGAATAATGTGGCAGTTTTGGTGGGTTTTGTTTGTTTGTTTGTTTGTTTTTTTAAATACTGTGGCAGTCTTAAATTTCCTTACTACAGATTTATACCAGTGGGTTCTCTCATTACCTTATAAGGAAAAACAGGAGTCCTTCAGTTTCTTTCACACGATTGCACTCATACACTTGCTTTCATAGTGCCTTTATCTATATTTAGTTATAGAAAGAATTTTCTTTCAGGGTTTGTCCCATATCACAGCAAATATTTAGTAAGTCCAAAGTCTGAATTTGTGGCTCATGTGCCACTCTCAAACTCTACACATTATACAAAATGGTAAAATGGTTCCTTGAAATTATACTTACTCTAAAACCTTCCTTAAATTTCCTTAAAGCTGTTCATGAAATAATATCTCCATGGGTTAAGTGAGCTAAGAAATAAAAAGTATACAGTCATGTAATTTTGGAAACAAAATAAGGATTACCCTAACATTGAACAAATTATTACTTATCTTCTGTTTTCCCATTGTTATAAGTTGATGATGAAAGAAAAACACAAAGGAAATTAATATAAACCTAGGTTTTGAAAACCTTTAGACCAGAAAAAGATGGAGTTTGGCTCAGGCATAGACACATCCATGTTCCTTAACCTCTTGGCACTATTCTTCTCTTAAGGCAATCACCCGTCTCCCTTTCCCTACAGAAAACCAGATCTATATATAGTTCAAAAGCCACAACATCAGTCTGAAGGCACATATAATAAATTAGCTCCTACACACAAAACCCTGAAGAAATAAAAAAGAGAAATAAAATTATCACCTTTTGTTTTATTTTGAACCTATAGCTTGATTTAATTAAATACAATCACCTAATTTCATTTTATTCTGGTCAGGTGGCCAAGTATATATCATCACAGGAGTTATATACCACTATTTAGAAGATATCCTTAGATATCTTAAACAAAATATTGACCAGTAAAGGGCCCATTTTGTTTATGAAGTGATTATTATGGTCTAAAGCTATACTCAGAATTAGAAAAAGCTAAAAGATAAAATAAACTTAAAGCTGAAAAGGACATAGAGTTGGCATAAATGTCAAAAAATTGAACAGTCAACTTAAGAATGTAACCCACACTGAGAATATTCTTAGATAAACTACTATTTTGCTGATAATTCAATGGAACCAAATTCCTACCATTTTTGGGCAAAACAAAATATTACCTGATAGACTGGCAAAATAAGCATAATGTTTCCTCCCTAAATAAACCTTCCTATTTCAATCTTCACACACAGTGTACTCTGCTTTGCACCAGTGACCTTAAAAGGAAGCAGTATCTGCCCAGTTTTCCATTGCTGCTTCGTTTCATGGATAAATCACTCCAAGAATGGCATGAATATGTAGAGAATTCCTGGCATGTAACTTGTTGTATGAACTCTTAAAACTTCTGGAAGGCTGGACCTAGAATGCATATAAATGCCCTGAGAGCAGTGTCCTATGTGCTGTGGCCTAGAATTCATTCAAAATTTGATCATTATTTAGACACCATGGAAATCATGGTTAGCAGAAACTATACACAGATATTAACATTTCCCCTGGGAGTACACCATATTCTCCATCACCTCTCACCCCCGAACACCCACACCTATCCTGAAAATATTCACAAGTGTAAATGCCTCAGACGCTTGGATCAGGTTTTAGTACCCCCAAGTCAAAAATCCCTCCACTGAAGAGACTATTTATTACACCTTTTCCTTTTGATGCATCGCATTCTCACCATGGTGGGCTGAGTTTACCTGAAGTGGTCAAAAGTCAGGGAAATTCCTAGAATATCAAAACTACTGAAGTCTTCACATGTGTTTGGTTATTTGTTTTTTGATTTTGTTTTCCTTAAAAATATAATAGGGACCTACCAGTTCCCCCAGTGCTTATGCTGTGTATCACACATGCACATGTTGTGTAAAGGGTTGTGGGTTTTTTTTCCTCACTAAGTCAATTTCTGTGCTGGTGCATGAAGGTACTGCATGAATAAAACTCTAAGGGGCTACTCTGAGTTCCTGCCTGCTATGCCCGCAGCCACATTGGTCCATTCCTTGTAACTGGAGCTATTACATGACTTCTACTGTTTCCCAGACCCAATCCTGACCTGAAGAAAGGGGCCCCGAGCAGCTCCAGCCTTACATTCCACATGCTGACCACAGCATGAAAATACTTTTGTTTAAAATACACTACCTAAAGAGATGTTCTTGACATGTTAAGTAAACAAAGCATGTCATAAGATAATTTGTACAATATGATCCCACATTTGTGATGCAGATGTATTAGCCTGCTAGGGCTGCTGTAACAAAGTACCACAGAGTGACTTAAACAACAGAAATTTATGGTCTCCTAGTTCTGAATACTGGAAGTCCAAGACCAGGGCGTTGGCAGGTTTGATTCTTTCTGAGAGCTGTGAGAGAATCTGTTCCATGACTCTTGCCTAGCTTCTGGTTGTTTGCTGCCATCTTTGGTTTTCCTTGGCTTATAGAAGCATCACCCTAATCTCTGCCTTCTCCTTCATATAGCATTCTCCCTGTGTACATGTCTCTGTGCCCAAATTTCCACTTTTTATAAAGGTACCGGTCATATTGGACACCACTCTAGTGATCTCCTCTTAACTAATTAGATCTACAATGATTCTATTTCCAAATAAGGTCACATTCTAAGCTCCTGGGGGTTAGGACTTCGACATAAGAATTTTGGAGGGATACCATTCAACCTGTTATAGCAAGTGAAAATGAAAAAGCTCTGTGTATTTGCATATCATTATATGAGCATAGAGAAAAGAATAGAAAGATACACAGGATACGTAAATTGTGAACTTTCATTAACTAGGTGTGGGATTAGCTGGGGTTAAGGAGTTGTTACTATTTATTATTCATTTAATATTGCATCAACTGTTAGAATGAGTATGCATTAATTTTGTAATTAAAAATCTAATGAAAAATATAATGAAAATAAAATAAGAAAATACATTGCTAGAAAGCAGAAAGTTTCTCAAATTATTGCATTCTCTTCTTTCTCTTAATCCAGTTCTCTAAAGCCTTAAAATAACAATTCTAAGAACCCAGGATGCAGAAGGTGTACACTGATAAAAATAGAGAAAATTCATAGAAAAGTAGGGACAAAAGCTAAATATAACAGATTTGAGAATGATAGCTGTAATAACAGATTGGGTACGTGTAAAAACCATTGGTTTGAAGGGAGAGGAGAGAAAAAATTGAAATAGAGAAGGAAGGGTATTCATGCATGAAGGGAGAGGATGCTATAAAGATTGTTGCATGGAAACAAAGATCCATTGATATGTTGGGTGTGCAGGGGATAGAAAGTCAAGTAGAGAATGGGAACTCCAAGATAAAGAATTTAAAAATCTGTTCATAACATGCTTTCTTTAATGTGAAAAGATAAGTGTGAAAGGCAGAATAATGCCCCCCAAAGATATCCACTCCCTAATCACTCAGAACCCATAAACAAACTGAGGGTTTTATAGGGGAGGGGGGGTGGTAGGATGGGCTAGCCTGGTGAAGGGAATTAAGGAGGGCACGTAATGCAAGGAGCACTGGGTGTTATATGCAAACAATGAATCATGGAACACTACATCAAAAGCTAATGATGTACTGTATGGTAACTAACATCATCACAATAATAATAAAAAAAAAAAGAACCCACGGATATGTGGCAAAGGGGCATTGTGCATGTCATTAAGGGTACAGACCTTGAAGTAGGGAGATTATCCAGGATTACCTGGGTGGGCCAAATCCAGTCCCATCAATCCTCCAAAGCAGAGGATTTGTGTAGGCTGTGTTAGCAAGACAGACATTAGGAAGATCAATTCCAAGCAAGAGAAGGAGTTGACCCGCCACTGCTGGCTGTAAAGATGGAGGAAGTGAGTCAAGAGCCAAAGAATGTGGAGTAACTTCTAGAAGCTGGGAATGGCCCTCAACCGGAAACCCAAAGGAAAAGGAGATTTTATTCCTAAAACCAAAAGGGACTGAATTCTGCTAATAACTCAAATAAGCAGAGAATAGATCCTCTTCTAGCAACTCCAAAAAGGAACGCTGTGATTTTATTCTGGTGAAAACTGCGTTGGACCTCTAACCTACCAAATATAAGATAATAATAATTAATTTGTATTGTTTAAGGGTACTTTTACATTTATGGTAATTTTTATGGAAGCAATAGCAAACTAATATAATAAAAATTACAGGATCTGTGATTATAAATATTTAAGTGATGCTTTTGAGTGTCCCCTCCGTTCAAAGCACTGTGCTGAGTATGTATGTCCTATAATCCATTTAGCCCTTGCTATATGATCTCCTCTACATATTGCATAACCCAACCATCTCTTTTTAAATATCAGTGAATTAACATCTGGGAAACAAAAATATCTGTTCAATGTCAGAAGCCTCTTCTAAATCACAGGATTTTTGATCTACTATCAGCAGGGCAATCTATGTGAAGAACATGTGGCATTTTCCTAGTAGTGGGGATAGATTGCCCTATCTCATTCCCATCTCGGCTCAGTGATGAACCCCGCTTTCAAGGAGTTGACCGCGTGGAGTCAATGGTGCTTTCACGGGATAAAAGAAAGCTACCGACTCTCATCAAGATGGAGTCTACGTCTGAAAAGAGAGTACTGACTCTAACCAACGGTCAACGAAAACAGAAAAAGCAGCCAAATTCAAAGTCAAAGCTGAGAAAACCCAAGTCAAATAGCACCTCCCCCTTTAAGTGGCTTCCAGTCATCTTCCCAGAGACGCCTTCCTCTAAATTCATGCAGCATTCTTCCTCTAGCTCTTTTGGGCTTACTGCTCACTGGCTTGTGTCATAGCTTCTAACGCACATGCCTGATCTCTGAGTGTGGTTACCATTTATTGAGCAATACCATGTGCCAGACACTTAGCTATATGTTTTACCTGCATTATCTCATTTAATCCCCATAAATGTTTATGTCATGAGTACTGTAATTTTTGACAATTTTGTTTACAGAGTCTGAAGTCAAACAGATCTCTCAACTTACTCAAAGCCTCACAATTAATAAATGATAGAGCCAAAATTCAAGACCTGCTGTCTGCCTCCCAAGCCTGGACTCTTCAATTATAATAAAGCTCTTCAAGAATGAAATAGAGACCTTCATGTTTGCACCCTGGTTTATTCATTGCACCCCAGGGCACAGCAAAGACTCGATAAATATTTGTGGAGTGGAAGAAAAGAGGCCATGAGTGGGATAATTTCAGAAAGAGAAGTTTGACTAATTAAAGACACTACCTCCTTAAAATCTGACTCGCAGTCTCTCCTAAATGCTAACTAGGAATAATTAGAGGTAAATATTCCTATATTTATATACTGTTGCATTTGTGTTTTTATTAATACATTCTAATTTTAATTTTCTGACTACCAATGAACAAATCCAAAAGGCAAAAGCAGAACATGAGGGGAAGTACTACGACTTACTAAAATGGCCAGGAGAAAATGTAGAGCCCTGAGTGCCTGTGGGACAGTGTCCTCTTATTACCCTTTCCACAAGGTCCAGCAACCACAGCAATCTGATCAC
Source organism: Ailuropoda melanoleuca (assembly GCF_002007445.2). NCBI lineage: Eukaryota > Metazoa > Chordata > Mammalia > Carnivora > Ursidae > Ailuropoda > Ailuropoda melanoleuca. The sequence continues at coordinate 121,182,208 of NC_048219.1, read as the reverse complement.
AGTGAGACCAGACTGTCATAGCCTCCAGCTGTGGCTGTGAACACCTTGGCTAAGCACATTCTGAAAGTTAGATGCTGATGCTGCAGGTAAAGTCATCATCGAATCCACAGGTGTTTTATTCCAACTACCCATGTTCAGCATCTCTGCTTCCCACTGGATTATAAATTACATGAAAGGACGAACAACATTGATTTGGTTCATGGTGCTATCTTCAGTGTTTGGCTCATAGTAAAGGATCAACAACCATTTATTGAAGGAATGCATGACTGGAAGATCTCTAGACCAGTGTCCAATGGGTTAAACAGCAAGAAAACAGATCAGCGATTGCATATGTAGGTTTCTGATTTGATTCTAAGAATGGAATAAATAATTTATCTACAATGATACTGTATCATTTTTGACTAAAAGATAAAAAGACCCCAATTAAAAGTCAGTTTTTAAAAATCAGGGAATTTATAATCTGATGTCTCCAGAAGCTGGGGAGAAGAGCGATTATGGGGCTGTTTATTTTGGCTCTTCTGTGACATCCTCAAGTTATCAGCTTCTTTCTGTTTGTCTACTCTCCTATCTTCAACATGCTGCCTAGTCCTTTAACTAGCTCCTCCTGTAATTACAGGACAGATGCAGAAGATCCAGCATCACCTCTTCGTCCAGATTTAACCAGAGACAGAAAAGCAACCGAACTTTCTTCCGCATCTTTTCTAAAGATCAAAGCATCTTTCTCCAGCCCCTTCCAACAGACATACACCAATTGGCCACAGTTATATCACATACCCCACTCCTATACTAATCATTGTCAAGGTGCACAGACTCATCATGACAGAAACGGACTTAACGAGATTCACTCCCTGGGATTTGGATGGTGCTCAGACTCTCCTGGTGGCCATGACTGTCAGATTGTTAAAACAAATAAACATGCTGTGGCAAGGAGAAAGTAAAGAAAATGGCTGTTGAATAAACTGCTGCCAAGGGTTCCAGATTAAGGAAAGGACAAGTCTATACAGCTACCTTTCTGCATAGATATCTAATTGCCAGGCTGATGCCAAACCTCCCCTCGCCATTCTGAAGGTCAGCAGCTGTGTTTGTGATACCCAGTAGTATACCCAATAAGATACCCAATAGTACTTTCACTTCATCTCTCACTGAGTTTGGGTTTCTATGTGTGTTTCCTGCTTTGATGAACCATGATAAGTTATGACACAAGAGAAAGTGACTTCCATGCCACTCTTCAGATCACTAATCCAGAGAAGCTATAGCAAAAATAAAATAATAATGATAAAAGTTTGAGAAATCAACTAGGAAAAAGCAAAAAGTGTCTGTGCCCAGGTTCTCATATGATATATTAAATTTGGCTGCCTGTTGCAGAGACATCTGTGGGACAGGCAAACATTCTTTCAGTCCCAATTACCTCACTGAGCCTTGTTTTTGTTACTGCAGGCACTCTGCTCTCTGGTATCTGCACCCTACAACAGCCAAGAACCTAGCCAGCCAAAAAAGACTGAGAGGCAAGCCTTGCACTTGGGCTTGGAAACTGCCACTCTGTGCTCTTTAGACTTGTGACAGTGTATGACTCTCCAATGGGCTGTCAGTTTGATTCGTGACTTGCCAAAGCAGCTGAATGCACAAAGATCTTTAAAAAAATCAAAGAGAAGGACCTGATCTAGTCCAGCAAGTGATGACCAAAAAAAAAAAAAAAAAAACCAGACATTGCATTAGGAAAAAAAAAAAAGAGACAGAGAGGGAGAGAGAGAGGGAAGTATAGCAACAATTAAGTGACAAAATTAATTAACTCACTTTGTGACCAATAACTGCAATGCAAAAGAGATGGGGGAAAAAAAAAGTAGTCAGCATGCAAACTCACAGATTAACACTGTAAATGATCCATGCAGAAATGAACAAGAATCTGTGCAGTGTGCCTGGGAGGTCAACTCCATATTATCAGGAAAGAAAGAGTAAGTCTGCAGACCATGACTGCCAACCAGATTTTTTGTCTGTTTTTGGCTTCTTGTAATGGCTACCATTATAACTATCCGTATCTTTGCTGTGTGACTTTGGGCTAGTTATATTTAACATTTCTCTGACTCCGTTTCCTCATCTATAAAATAGGATAAGTAATAATATCTACATCAAAGGATCGTTGTGAAGATTAAACCACTTATAAGAGAGGCAGGTAAGCACTACAGGAGTATTCGGTTTTAATTTTAATCTAACAACATATAACTAGCTTAATATGGTTCTCTGATAGTTACTTACTACTGCAAATGATGAAGAAATTCTTATCATTCTATTTCTTGATGCCTGTCCTCTTTTCTCTTTGATCTTGCTTATATTATTATATTCTTTATACATTTAAGTAATACATTTTTATAGCATTATATATTTTTATCTATTACTTGACTTATCAGCTTTAAATAATACACCACTGACCTCTGATACAAAAGAAACTCAGAAAATATCTATGGAGTAATTTCAGGCTCACTAGGTCCACTGTTAAGTGGACTTGAGACAGCCTCCATTTATCACCCAATGTCCATATGTCCTCACTTTGAGTGGGATATCACAATGGCATTCTGGGTATTTCAAGGAATAGTGTCACTTCAGAGCTGGCATCCAATAATCTCTTAATGATTTGGGCATGTCTGTTCATTTTACGTATATTTATCCCATTAAAGATAATCTTTATTGGAAGAAGGTTGAGGGGGAGGATTTTTCATAATAGCTACTTGTTCTAGGTATCTATGGCTACATATCAAACAACTCTAAATTTAGGAGCTTAAAAGAACAATTAATTATTATGGCTCAAATTTCTGTCTTTTTTTATTACTATGTTCAATTAGCCAACATGTAGTACGCCGTTAGTTTTTGATGTAGTGTTCAACAACTCATTATTTGCGTATAGCTCCCAGTGTTCATCACAACACACGCCCTCCTTAATTCCCATCACCCGGTTAGCCCATCCCCCATCCCCTCCCTTCTGTAACCCTCAGTTTGTTTCCCAGAGTCCAGAGTCTCCCATGGTTTGTCTTCCTCACTGATTTCTTCCCATTCAGTTTTCCCTCCGTTCCCCTATGGTTCTCTGTGCTATTCCTTATATTCCACATATGAGTGAAACCACATGATAATTGTCTTTATCTGCTTGACTTATTTCATTTAGCATAATACCCTCCAGTTTCATCCACGTCAGTGCAAATGGTAGGTATTTCTGTGGTTTGAATGGGCTCCAATGGGTAGCTCTTACCTAGAGTCTCCCATGCATTATAGTTAGATAAGACTAGAATTGGAGGCATCTAAAAGCTTGACTTCATTGGCCATCCACAATGGCTTTGCCTTCACAGGCCTGGCACCTGGGTGCTTGTTGGCCTTTCTCTCTCTCTTTGTGTTGGTTCGTTTTTATACCATAGCAGTCTCGGGGTAGTCAAATTTCTTATATGGTGGATAGTTTCCAAGAGGCAAAAAAACAACCTTGCAGGCCAGTTAAGAGCTATACCTGGAACTGGCACAGGGACATTTCTACCATATTCTATTGGTCAAAGCAGTCACAGAGCTCACCGAGATTCAAGGGACTCAAGAAATAGATTCCCTTTCCTCATGAAGGAGCATTCCCTTGATGGGGGAGGTCATATTGCAAAAGAGAATGTGGGTTGGGAGATCTGCCACACTCCTTGTGATGTTTACACTATCTAGCTTCTCCTTCATTCCAGGGGCTCTGAGTTTGTGAACTTCCTAAAAACCTGAATGGGCAAAGAGGTTACAACTCTTCTGGAGGTTAAAGTCAAGTCTCAGCTCACCATATCTAAGAAGGTTCTTAATCATATGAATAGGTTCTTTGAGGGTTGCCATATCCAAGAATAATAAAATAGGTAAATCCTTTGGCAAGATTAATTTAAGAATAAAAGATCAAAGATACATCAGTGTTAGGAATAAAAGAGGGAGGATAATAATAGATAAAGATTTTTCAAATCACAAAGGGAAGGCTATGAAAAATTTTCCTCTAAAAAATTTGAAAATTCAGACAAACTAGAAAATTACCTGGAAAACTATAACAATATTGCTAACTCAATAATAAACAGAAAAATTTAACAGACTTATAACCATTTAACAAATAGAATCAGTAATTAAAAATCTAAACTACTATCTCCCCCAAACCTTGCCCTAATAGTTTTTTTTATTTGTTTTGTTTTTATTTAAATTCAATTAATTAACATACAATGTATTATTGGTTTCAGAGGGAGAATTCAGTGATTCATCAGCCTTATTTAATACCCAGTGCTCATTACATCACATGCCCTCCTTAATGTCTAGCACCCAGTTACCCCATTTTCCCACCCCCACCCCTCCAGCAACCCTCAGTTTGTTTCCTATGATTAATGAGTCTCTTATGGTTTGTCTCCCTGATTTTGTCTTGTTTTATTTTTTCTTCTCTTTCCCTATGATCCTCTGTTTTGTTTCTTAAATTCCACGTATGAGTGAGATCATATGATAATTGTTTTTCTCTGACTGATTTATTTCGCTCAGCATAATACCCTCCGGTTGCATCCATGTTGATGTAGATGGTAAGATTTCATCCTTTCTGAGGGCTGAGTAATATTCCGTTGTGTATGTGTGTGTGTGTGTGTATACCATATCTATTTTTTTATACTTTTTATTTTGTTATATTAGTCGCCATACAGTACATCCCCAGTTTTTGATGCAATGTTCCATGATTCATTATTTGCATATAACATTCAGTGCACCATGCAATATGTGCCCTCCTTAATACCCATCACCAGCCTATCCCAATCCCCCACTCCCCTCCCCTCTGAAGCCCTCAACCATGTCTTCTTTATCCATTCATCTGTTGATGGACATCGGGGCTCTTTCCATAGTTTGGCTCTGTGGACATTGCTGCTATAAACATTGGGTGCAGGTGCTCCTTTGAATCACTACATTTGTAACTTTGGGGTAAATACCCAGTAGTGCAATTGCTGGGTCATACAGTAGCTATATTTTCAACTTTCTGAGGAACCTCCATACTATTTTCCAGAGTGGCTGCACCAGCTTGCATTCCCTTCAACAACGTAAAAGGATTCCCCTTTCTCTGCATCCTCGCCAACATCTGTCATTTTCTGACTTGTTAATTTTAGCCATTCTGACCAGTGTGGGGTGGTATCTCATTGTGATTTTTATTTCTATTTCCCTGATGCCAAGTAATGTTGAGTGTTTTTCATGTGTCTGTTGGCCATTTGGATGTCTTCTTTGGAGAAATGTCTGTTCATGTCTTCTGCCCATTTCCTGATTGGATTATTTGTTCTCTTTGAGTGTTGAGTTTGATAAGTTCTTTACAGATTTTGGATACTTGTCCTTTATCTGATAAGATATTTGCAAATATCTTCTCCCATTCTGTCAGTTGTCTTTTGGTTTTGTCGACTGTTTCCTTTGCTGTGCAAAGGTTTTTTATCTTGATGAAGTCCCAATAGCTCGTTTTTGCCTTTGTTTCCCTTGCCTTTGGAGATGTGTCTAACAAGAAGTTGCTGTGGCCAAAGTCACAGAGGTTGCTGCCTGTGTTCTCCACTAGGATTTTGATGGATTTCTGTCACACATTTCAGTCTTTCATCCATTTTTAGCCTAGTTTTGTGTATTTATGGTGTAAGAAAATGGTCCAGTTTCATTCTTCTGCATGTGGCTGTCCAATTTTCCCAACGCCATTTGTTGAAGAGACTGTCTTTTTTCCATTGGATATTCTTTCCTGTTTTGTGGAAGATTAGTTGACCGCAGAGTTGAGGGTCCATTTCTGGGTTAAATTTTCTAAATGAGAATGTATTTCCTTTATAGACCCAAAGAAAAAGAATTTTTTTTGAGAGAGAGAGAAAGAGAGAGAGTACATGTGTGCAAGAGCGGGTGGGGAAGGGCCGAGGGAGAGGGATAGAGAGAATCCCAACCAGGCTCCACACTCAGCATGGAGCCCAGCATGGGGCTGGATCTCATGACCTGAGCTGAAATCAAGAGTTGGACACTTAATGGGGGCGCCTGGGTGGCACAGCGGTTAAGCATCTGCCTTCGGCTCAGGGCGTGATCCCGGCGTTATGGAATCGAGTCCCACATCAGGCTCCTCTGCTGTGAGCCTGCTTCTTCCTTTCCCACTCCCCCTGCTTGTGTTCCCTCTCTCGCTGGTTGTCTCTATTTCTGTCAAATAAATAAATAAAATCTTTAAAAAAAAAAAAAGAGTTGGACACTTAATGAACTGAGCCACCCAGGTACCCTGAAAAAGATTTTTTTTAAGGCAAAGATAAAAATCCTTTTAATATTGAAGTCACTAGAGGTCTGTTTCATCCAAATTAATCTTCACTTAGATGTCCTCTAATACAGACCAAATCTCGATATATTAAAAACTGCGTAACTTTAATAGAGTTTTTGATTTATTACATCAAAATGTGTATTTACAAAATAAACATTTTTTTTGCCTTTAGTCCTTAGAGTTGTAATTCACAAATAATTTATGGATGTTTGTCACCATCTTTCTTGCAATAATATGTCATGCCCTATAAATTTCACATTCATGATACAATGGTAGAAAGGGTACAGAAGATCTCTCGATGTATTTCTTAGAAAACTCATTTAATAACAACACTACAGATCTTCTCTAACCTCCCCCTACTTGGTCTTTCATGTCTAAAAGCACATTGAATCTGAAAACAAAACTGATCCGCAGAGACCTTGTAATTTATCTTTTTCCATGATTACAATTTCTAATCTAACCAGCAGCAGTTCAAATTGCACTCTGATCCAAATGATCAATAGCTGTGCGTGACCCAATAGATGTGTGAATATTAAATCGTTTTTGGATAAGGGCTGTCCAAATGAAAAGCATATAATTACCATCTATTAACATATATTGAAGCCAATAACACAAAAATGCAAAATGTGCAACATACAACCATCAGAATTCCAGCAACTATGATGTTAAGGTTAGATCTTATATTTTACATACAGATTAGTATCGAGTTATGATTTATGTCTTCAAGTGTTTATTATTAATAAGGTTGACCTTAGGCTACACAATGGATAAATTCGTAAATAAAATACATTTAATTTCAGATTCCATCCTTTTTGTATGTGTGCACTTCCTTAACATAAAAGTTTCACTACCTATTATAGGAAGTAGCCACAGTCAGTGAGTAGAAGGATAATTAAATTAGTTTGGTAAGAAAGTAATATCAAATATCTAGCTTACTTTTCATGTTTTCCCTGCAAATAAAAAGCTTATACAGTTATAGAAGCATAAAATTATATAAAGAATAGAATTTATAGAAAAATGAGTCCAATCTTCTACCCTCAGTGTCAGAGAGAAGAGCAATGAAATTCTCCAAATATCCCATGGTAACTCCTTCCAATACTTAACAATGCAGTCTTTGGTAATTTTTCTTCATGAAAACCTTAAATACCTGTGTTCTAAGTTAAACCTAGACAAGTAACATTTTATGCCATATTTCTCAGTCTCTCTTGTGGCTAGTTCAAGGTTTTGTGACTGCATCCAGAACAGTGGGATATAAGATAATGTAATCTACTTCCAGATTTGTCCTTCAAAACATCTAATGGATCCTTGAGGCATCCATTGCTGTGGTGAGATCACATGGTCCAAATGCTGTAGCTGTAGGATGCAAGAATATCACCCAGCTGCATGGACTTTACATGAGCCAAAAATAAATTTTTATTATAGTAAACCTCTGAAGTTTCTGGGTGTGCCTATGACTGCATCATAGCCTGGCCTATTCAGGTTCATTTCAGGTATGAACATAATGAGAAAATTTTTCCAACAGTCACTCCCCTTTCCATCCTCTCCTGACCCAGGCTCTTCTTTTCATTCAACAGTGTTGTAATTCAGGGTCAGCATCCTGTCCTCCTGTTCCTTAGATTTCTTTTTATCCCTCCACACTTATAGATTTAGCCCCTAGTCCTTCCTCATTTTTATTTGTATAGTTCTGTTTTCTCAGGATCCTAAATTTTAATTCTCAAACCCCATCATCTCTCTTGCTCCAAAAGCAGGTTTGAGCAAGCTGCTCTTTACATGTCTGCATCTTCGCATGGAGGGGATAATTCCCTCTTCCCACCATGCTCTGGAGATATGGAAGCGATCTTGTGGGAGATATTATGTGTCTGTTTTTAACCTGGGCAGGACCAGAGGGGCAAAGAAGTCAAGTCTTCTGCTTCAATAGATTTCTGTCTTGTTGGAAAGAGGAGTACGAAGCTCTCTTTTCTGGTCTTCCTGGGGCAGGGCTAAGGTTCTTATCTAAAGTCACTGCCTTTCCTTCTCCTATGATTGCTTAACTGGTGAAGGTGTTTCCAACAAAGCCTATTAAAAATACAGGGAAATCTAAATAACTTTCACCTTCTAGTCCCAGTTTTAGTGCTTTAACCTTCTGAGTGAGTGTTTGAAGAGATTTCCCCATTTTCTTTGCATCAAGACTCCTTTCGCTAACCTTTCTCTAAGTGATCACTTGATGAGATTTCCCCCACTTTCTCTGAAGTAAGACTCCACTTTTTTTTTCTTATCTTTTTTACACAGGAACCATTTCAACAAATCTGCCATGTAGAACTAAAGTCTTTCAAGCAGGATAAAGATTAGCCTGACCTTTCTTACATCAATTAATCAATATGGTTACACCGCAGATTTACCTTTTAACCTTGGTGTTTCCACAGTGCAATATTAAAGCATGATTTGTGAGGCTGCTCCATTTTATATATGGTTACGAACAACCCTCTGTCTGTGTGCTTTGATAAAGTGTCAGAGCATAACGAAACACAGGAGGGAAAGGAGGCTTTTATTGTCTTCATCAAAAATGGCTCTGTAAATCTAAGATTGGAGCAGCAATACCGCCAAAGCTGGCTGACTGAAATTAACTGCTGGGCTCTGTTCACACTGCTGGAAAGGCCATTGTTTGGGAATGCTCTGAAGGGCTGAATCATTTGATCTGAATTTCAGATAGGAATAATGTCATCGGTTGCCACTGTCAATACCCTCTTCCTCAGTGTTGAAGCTTATTCCCAAACAAACAAGAAGGGTTGGCTCTACTCTATCCTGAACCCCCAGTTGCCACTTTCCTATCTGCCTTAATCTGTTTCACAGGTGAAGAATTTAGAGAAGGCAAAAATGCTGATCTCCAAATATTGGTCAAGTCCCTTCACTGAATCCACTTAATGGCAGAAAACACTACCATTATGTCCTCTGCAGGGTCTTTATAGACAGATTTCTCCGCCAAACCACAATGTGTTTAGCTGTTTGTCTCAGAAAACAATTATAGAATCTCTTTTTGAACATGTCATCCAGATGGAATGCTTTACAAATGAGGAAACTGAGCCCCAGAAAATGACAGGTTCAGGCCCAGGATTCACAGAGACTTAGTGGTAGACTTACCTTAGAAACTGGTGCAGTTTCTCCCCTAAATGCCTAGTTGACACATTAGTTCTTAAGAATGCATTTAATTCTGTGATAATATCTACAAACTTACCACTTCCTCAGAAGCCAATAAAACTTCACGTGGAGTCTGTACATTTTCTTGGGGCTTGCTTGGCAGTGCTCCATTGTCACCTGGCCATCTGGAAGTACCATCTTGAATCAGAAGAAAATTCAAATTATAGCTCTGCCACTTACTAGTTGTGTGACTTCTGCCTTACCACTATCTTAAAAAAATAAAATAGCCACCTCATGGGGCTGTTTGGAAGGTTGAAAAATTAATTCATATAAAGCACTTAAAACAGTATCTGGCACGTAATAAGTACAATACAAATGTTAGCTCTTATTACTCTTCCCATTCTTAGATTCTTCAGTGAATCTGGGGCATCACTGCAAATTTATGTTATTTTTTTTCCTTCATAAATCCTAAGCGTTTTATAATTCTTGACTCTTTTACAGTGAATATATTGTAGAGTTCCTCAAGTTCATTTTGAACATTCACATTGGAGGCATTTGAAAGACGTGCCTTTTTTATGAATTGAAAACAGAAACAAATCACCAGCATCTGTCATTGCACTCACATTCTGCTTCTTTTTGGGTGATTCACAAACACCTAAGCAATCTCATTCCCTGGACATGATGCCAAAGGTTGTTGAATGAATTTTACTTTACGGTCAACATTTAAAGGATGCAAAGCACCACAGAATGTCAAGATCAAGTTCTCTGTGATCAGTGCATGAAGTGAACTTTATTATGGATTCTGTGATGTTCCCAATGGCAATTTAATCATTCAGCTTCCTTTTAATAACAGAGCAGTACCTTTCTCTGGAACCTGGTTTGACCGATCATTAAAATGTGTCTGGTTTAGTCAAGGAACACTCTTAGATAATGTGAGATCCCAGGCTCTAATCACAGATTTGAGTTGACTATCTTTGCTTTTCTTGCCTTTAGCTAAATGAAACTTCTTATTTTAAGGAAGTCTTTTTCAACAGTATGTGCCACTACTTAATAAATAAAGTGCTGTTGATTCAAATATAAATTCATTTTTGATATGAAACTTGAAATTATATGATGGTTTAAATAATACAGAGTAAGGGTAAAATTAAGTGGAAAATCACATAAAACATAGTTTAGAATTGCTCAGTTTCTGAATTGAGTATGAATGTTCAAGGAGTTAGCAGACCCTAAAGACCTTATCTTCTTAGTGATGCCTGAATGCCATTATTTTTCAGCAACTAGTGAGATGTGTATGAGTGTGTGTGTGCATGTGTGTGTAAATGGTGTAACACAGACTCCATAGTATAATCATTTTGCAAACTGGTCTAGAGTATATGAAAGAAAATACTAAACCAGTGCTTTTCTTTATGGGAAATTATATTAGTTTTGTTTGACACAAAGCAGTAATTGTGTATTATATAGGGAGTTTGTTTTTGTTTTTGTTTTTTAAATAGGGACAAAAAATCACTATCAATTCTGTTCACTAATCACCAAAACAAACCTATCAGATACATTTTGCATAGTTTTCCCCCTGAGGCCCAAGGAGACCTTGGCATTGCACCTTGGCTACTCTGGCACTAACCACAGAGGGAGAAAGACTGAATGAGACTGAAGTTCAAGCTAGACACAAAAGTTAGGGTTGCCAAGGCTTAACTACCATAACCTTTTCCTTTCCTCTGTTTTAAGAATCTACCTAGACAACTGCTGTCATTCCCAGTTAGGACTAGGTTACCTTAGCAGATGAGTTCTGAAAACAATGAGTGTGAAGTTTGAAAATAAAACTCAAGGATATTTTTAAGGAGGTTGTATACTGTTAATCCATGCATTTCTGCCAAGTAGTGTCTCAAATGCCTCTTTGGGGATTTACTCTCTTTCAGAAGAATGGAGAATATAAATATTTAAGTATGTGGAGATTTTGTCATTGACCTAAGAAGTTTATATTCTGTTTAGATAGTAGTCTTAGAAATATTACTATTTTATAGAATGGATAGACACAGGAATGCAACGAAAAGCAATAAAGTCACTTTTTTTGGTCTAATGGAGTTCTCAAAGATTAAAAGGCATGATAACCATTAGTGTAGGAGTGTGGAAATGGGCACTTTAATACACTGCTAAAAGGAGTATAATTTGCTCCTTTCCTTAAGGGAGGGAATTTGGCATAATATATTAAGAAAGAGAGAAGTGTATAAACACCAACTCATATGTTCTCTTCCTACAGAATTATCCTAAGGATATAACTGGCTAAGTGCACAAAGGTGTACATGCAAGAGTCTATAGTTCATAAAAGTAAAAAATCAGAAACAATATAAATATACAATAAGGGTTATTTTAATCAGATATCTATGTAGCTGATAGAAATGATTATGTAGATATACACTAACTGATTTGGAAAGACATTTCTGAATGATAATTAAAAATAGTATATTATAAACCAAACTGTGATATAATACTGCTATCAGAGAAAAAAATAGCATATGGATAGGGATAAATTAAAGAGATGCACCAAAATGTTGCCTGTGATTGTGTTTGGATATTAAGTATTCGGGAAATTTATTTATTTCTACTTCCTAATGTTTTAATAATTAATATGTATTACTTGAGTATACATTTTTTGAAAAAATTAAAAACGGAATATATTTTTGAAGGGAATTGATGGCATTTGGAGATATAACGATGTCATTATATTTGCTTCAATTTACTGGAATGAAAATATTGTTTCATTCCATCTGATTTGTATGCTATTGTTATAAACTTTTTAAAATAAAGGCTTTACCTTAAAGAGAGTGGAACTGCAAGGAGGAGGAAAGGGGGATGGAGAGAAGAGAGAGGGAGGGAATAATTTAATTTAATGTAACAGGGCTTTGCAGGCTTGAAACTGTCACATCTAAGTTGAACTCCTGGCTCTTACTCTCGGGTTTGTTTAAACTTGTAAGAACCACTTTTAGTCCCTTACGTTTCAAGATTTTTATCTGTAAATTGAAAGTCATAGTATTATCCACAGGATTGTTATGAAGATTAAGTAAGAGGCATAAGTCAAAGTTGCCCTGTTCATGACAGGTGTACAATAAGTGCCTACAGTGAGCGGGTAATATGTACTAGATGCAGAACTACACACTTTACATTATCACATTTGATTGTCACAATAACCCTATCATACAGTGTTTTATCTCCATTTTTTAGATGAGGAAATAGATTTGTAGAGAATTTAAGTAACTTGCTCAAAGCCAGAGGGCTGGAAAGAGGCAGGTGGTGACTGCCATGAAATTGCCCAAAATGGATACTCCATGTTAGATAGTGACAAACTAACTCTCAGTTCCTCCATCTCTCCCTCTTTGACTTCCCTTCAGAAAAGAGAAAAGATCACTTAAACTCAAATTGCTTCCTGAAAAATGTTGAGTCGTTCAAATTCTCCATAAAACTCATTCCGCTCTATAAACTAGCCTTGAAAATATTCAGGTCCAGAGGAAAGATGGCTGAAAGACAACATGTGCTATTTCCTCTATATACTTACAGAAACTTCCATTTCTGAAATAAATTTTTTCTGTATTACTTTTCATTGCAAATTTAATCTGATCCTTGTAACCACATACCTACCATATTTCTCTGCAAATATTCTCTAATACCACCCAAAAGGATAACTTTCTGGTTTTTCTTATGTCATTTTCTTTTTCAACTCTACCTGTACTATATTACAATAGAATACTTTTTATCTCAGAACTGTTTAGAAATAATGATGCTTTGAGAATACAGAAATCTCAACTCCAAAATAACATGATTTAAAATAATAGACTTGAGGGGCGCCTGGGTGGCTCAGTTGGTTAAGCGTCTGCCTTCAGCTCAGGTCATGATCCCAGGGCCATGGGATGGTGCCCCACACAGGGCTCCCTGCTCAGCAGGGAGTCTGCTTCTCCCTCTCCCTCTGCCACTCCCCCTGCTTGTGCTCCCTCTCCCTCTCTCTCAAATAAATAAATAAAATCTTTAAAAAAACAAAATAATAGACTTGATTCAGGCCAGAAATATTCTGCATGTAGTGTATCAATTTTTTCTTTCATTATAAATGGTATACAAATATGTATAAGCATAATCATAATTCAGTGCTTCAAAAGGGTTGCTATATATCAGACAAATGACCAAGAATAATCACAACTAGGATATACCATGAACTATGACTGTGACACTACTGTTAGTATATTCAGATGAAAGCCACTGTATGGGAATTTTAAGAATTTATTAGGTCAACATGGTGCTATCAAACAGTTCTTTTCAGGCTACAAAACTCACCATCACATGAACCATAGAAGTGTGTGTCATTAGAAAGAAGATCAATTAAAATCCTTTTAAGACTCTGTGCGTTAGGTGCTTCCAATATTTAAGCTTCTGGAGAAACACGTTCTCTTCTCTTTCTGTTACTTTACTTACACTCTTCATGCCATCTATAAACCCCATGCTGCAATCCCTTACAACTTCTACATGTCAAAATTATACTCATCCTCTTTACACGTGGCGTTTCTTGCATGGAGAACTACTAGTGTCTTATTGCCTCATGAACCACATTTCTTCCTCCTCTGCACTTCAGCATAGCAGCCTTTATCTCTCATGTCATTTGTCATATTCCATTTTCCCTACAGGTCCAAAATCCCTAGCCAGAAATTTGGGGACTTAAGAAAAGTAGTACCATAGCATCAGTTGTGGATTACACAGCATGCCCAGCAGGGAGGTGCTCAGTAGTTGGAAAAATGACCATATTAATAACACGATCTTCTTAATTGTACCTTTAGAAGGCTGCGTTTTCACCTGACTATACGCAAATAGTCAGAGAAGAACTGTCTTTACCCCAAAGCTAAAATCTCCTGTGTGAAGAGAAAAGGTTTCTTCAGAGAAATTTCAATGTGCTCAGAGGCCTAGTATCTGAAGTCAGTCATTTCTTCCAAACTAACCACTTGAGAAGAGATTGTCTAAGTTGAGAATCAGGGGGCTATGAAATCCCTTAGATGATACAACATCAAACAACAAAATAAATATGAGGCAAAGAGCTCTGTAAGTACCTAGACTAAGTCTCACAACAATTGACAAATCACTAATAACAGGTCTTTTGTTCCTTTTGCAAGCGGTCAAAAACAATGAATAATAGAATGCTATGCCAAGTCGACTAACAGCAAGTTCACGTGAGATCATTTAAAAGGATAAAATGATGCTTGAAAAGGTCCCCGATGAGATTTGGCTTTTTCCTAAGAGACTCTAGATGGCATTCTGCTGCAGCATTTTAAAAACCACTTTCCAAAATTGGGCACCCTCATTACCATGCATTACATTTGCACTCTCCACTTAGGCTGTTTTGAAAAAGAATGGCACCCCAGTTGTGTTTTTTACATTAAATGTGCCTTCTCTCACATTTGATCTCTCCTTTTGTGACAGTCATTTTATTTCATAGCAACTATATTTCTTTGTCTCTATTTTACTGAATGTGTAGTTTTCAGATTATGCAGAGATGGCCAGTTTGGGTGTTGTGGATAGAGAAAACTGAGAGCCGACTGCAGGGCCCAGCTTCACTCATCCCCTCAAGCAGTCCAAAGTAAATAAATAAGCTCAGGCTTTGAGTTGGGTCATTTCCAACCAGGGCAAAATAGAGACACGGAGAATAAAGCCTGCTATTGTTTTTCTTTACATTCTGGTTGTTTTCTTTTGTTTTCTTTTTTTTTTTAATTGAGTTAGATTATGTTGCAGACAGTAGATTAATTCGGCCAGGACTAAAAGAAGTGAGGTCATTCTGTGAGCCCTTGGATATAATGTGACCTCTAAACAAGATATCGCAGTGCCTAAGAGAACCTCAGAGGTCTGGAACTAGATAGGAATTGCTACTTAAGCACTGTACTCCAAAGAGACAAAATTGTGACTAAAACATCCAATTTGTAGTAATGTGGGGCTATCTTGGGGTTTCAAACTCCTCTATAACAAGCTTTATCTTGGACCACAAACCATCCTAGGCCTATTTCATTGGCTTATCTCAAGCAAGATTTTATAGAAGAAAGGGGAAAATACATAGAGAAGTCTTATGTATATTTTAATCCATTCAAATATGTTAATGTATTAAATATAAACATCAAATGTACTACTATAATGACTATAATACTCTATAATCATAATAAATACAATAGTATCAATATATTTAGTAAATAAATATAGATACAAACAATTGGGGCTGTGCTGGTATGCAAATATCGGAAGTTAGTTATTTATAACATAACTCATTCTAGAATATGAACTACAGTGGCATTCCTCACTTACCTATGTCACCTAGTAACAAAAATCCAACAACACTAAAAAAACCACAAAGAGAACAAACTGGAATTATTAATATATGTGGACAATTCATCTATTTGTTAGCTGTGTCTGAGGGAGTTGCTATGTCCTATAACATAACACAGCAGTTGATTCATGAGTAATCAACAAAAGTTTAAATTATTCACTTTATACAAACACAACTAAGAAGTCAAAAGAATGTCTAATACAACTTATGACCATTTCTATGAAATTAATAAAACAAAACATAGCAAGGGGCCAATTTCACCTGGAAAATCCATTAATGTGGAACACCTCATTCTTCAGTGATGTGTCATCGTACTTACATTATTTCACATATTTAAGATAAGTCAAGGGAATTCTGAGAGGCTAAGGGAAATGATTAGTCTAAGGGATTCTTGAGAAGAAATGAGGTTTCAGGTTTTCAAATTAGGAAAGTAAAATCCTAAGAGTCCCCTTGAGGTGGATGTGAAGAGGGCACTTGGGTGTCATTCACAGAGCCTCTGAACTGCTGGAATCAACCAGATCTTCCCTCAGGGAGACAGGCACCTGGGAGAGCTCTGATGCATGAGCCCTTCTCCCCTGGTCAGGAACTGGAGACAGGTGATTCCCCTCATAACCAAAACACAGCTGACTGCTCCCCATCAGTGCCACACAGAGCTCCAGTCATTCATCATCACTGCCATAGAGCCCCAGACCAGAGGAATGAGTGGGAAGAAAACCAGAGGCCCTGAGAGCATGTCCTACTTTCTCCACTAGTTACTGCAGGAAAAAGGCAATTCCACAGTGAATTCACTAATTCATCCAGGTATTAGAAAACTGATCTCATACCAATCCCAAGTGGGAAGGAGAAAAAGAAAGGAATTAATAATTATCCATCAAGAATATACTATAGCAACACTTATAATGATGATTTTGACTGTTCCCAGGTACTTTTACATGATTCTTTAAACCCATCATCTAATTAATCTTTAAAATAACCCTACAAGGTGGGTATTACTGTATCTACTTTACATATAAGAAAACTGAAACTTAGAAGGTTAAGAATTCTTGCCCAAGATCACCATGCTAGTAAACTGGAAAATGGAATTCAAACTGGTTCTATCTGATGGCAATAACCAGTAATGGTGAGATTACTCATAAATGGCAAGGTGGAAATGTAAGTCTCTGGTTTTGGGGTCTCTGAGTTGCTCCTTTCTTTAACACTTCAGCCAGCATAAAAGCTCCACTTTCTACATCACATGCCCAGGAGTCCAAGAATATTAGAATAAGAAGGACTCCTTTGAGTTTTGACCCTTTGAGGGGATCAAAGTCCCCACTGAGAATGAGATGAGTAGTACGGTCCTTTGCCCCAGAAAAACATAAGTATATCAATCCTTGTTACTCATTGTAGTTGTGTTCTATAAAGTCCCCAAAGAAACTGAACTAGTGAATACTGAACCATTATGCCTAGGGAAAATACAAGGTTAGGTTCCCATGAGCCTCTCTAGACACAACATTCTCAACAACCAATCAATACATAACCTTGTTTTTTGTATGTTTATGTTTAAGGAAACCTCATTTAAATATATATTGTCAGTTCATTAACATTGAACCTACAACCAGCAGGACTATAACTCATATCAGAATGACGCTTCTCTAACTAACACACATATTTTCTCTGTAAGGCGCATCACACCCTTATGCTTAGGAACACTAGACAGAACCTTAGCACAATGGTTGATGGGTATTTCAAACAACACAACCACCAATAAAAAGCACAAAAATGTGAAAAATGTGGCACCATACTGACTGAAAAGGACACTTGTTTCCAGTATGAGAGCTCAAAGAAGACAACAGAGCTTTACCGGGATGGACCTCAGCTGGGTGTGTGTGTTGGGCAACTAAGAATTTTTTGCTGCTCTCTGCATGTCTGTGACTAACTATAGAAGCACTGCAAATACTGATTTGGGGCTTCCAAAAACTTTTACTGAGTAGGCAAATTCACACATACAGAACCCATGGAGAGAGTAAGCACTGAATGTGTGCATATAAGCTTTCCATTAAGTCCATAAGCTATACAGACTGTACCAGATCCACCCATCATCCCCTTCAATACCTGTTATAGGTCAACCCTTTGCACATAGGTTCCTGAATATTGGGAGAACACTGGAGTATAAAAATGAACTACAGTTTTGAATAATAAAGAAAATGCCAACAGGATTCCTAAAAAGTGACCCATACATATTAGTAAAACAGATTTTTTAAACTAAACAAATAAATTAAACTTTACAATAATTTGAAAGTTCAGGGAATATATGATGTTTGCTAGCTACTATATTAACTCTTTAAAATCACCAGCATTACCTTCAGTTAATTTCTGTTCTATGCTTTAAAAGATACTTTCGTGCTTAAAATAATCTTACTTAGAGAAACTGAACTAGATTCTGATTAATAGTTAATTTTGGTGATAGGAGAAAGCAGAAATAACTGAATGCCTTTAACTTTGGTCTCCCAAACAATGCATTATAATACCAGTTAGCTTCACTCTCAACCAGAACAAGTTTGCCATTATAAGTTCTAGAAACCTGACCATGAACACATAATGACAAAGGACAATATAGAATGCAAAGATGAAATCACTCACCCAAGGGGTCTCTAATCTCAGCAGATATAGGCATAAAGTAATAGGGCGTGCAGACACAGGCAAAAAAAAAAACAAACAGTAATTTCTCAAGGGCCACATTTTTTTTTGGCCCATTCCTCAGGCCAAGCAGTCAAGTGTTCAAATTCAAATGCACACACGCACATACACACACACACACAAATTACATAGCACTGGGGAGCTCTCTGTCACCAATTTTACTTTCTGAAATTTTGCCTATCATTGAGTCTTAGCTGCCTCTACAAAGTCTCTTTTATCCCTTAGCAATGCATAATTTCTCCCTACTCTGTCCATTTTAATCTCTACACTATTGCCTTTATTGTAAATATTTTTGGCTTGCCTCAAACTCAATACAAAATGGCAAGACCAAGGAGGACAGGGAAAGTCCTTCATGTATACTGATATATCTCAGAAGCCCGATACATCTCACTGCTGTATCTTAACTCCTAACATAATGGTGATCATGGACAAAGTAGTCAATAAAGATATCTTGGATGAATAGATGAGCAAATGAACAGGAATGAATCAACTGCATAGTTCAATTATTCAGAGGACATCAGCATGGCCAATTATAAAGACCCAAAGTTCCAGTCTGGTATAATTCAACTACACAACATTTAGAGCATCCTAGACTTATGTTTATAATCAAATTTCAATTGATATGAACCTGAATTCATTCATTCAACAAATATTCAATCAACATTTACTAAACACCTGGTCTGGGCAAGGCTCTGTGCTAAGAATCAGAATACAGCCGTGAACAGAACAGGTATCAGGGCCCTTCTTAAAATGTAGAGATGAACATGAAAATAGGCTTCATTCAATGAGTGGTAATGAATTCAAAGCCATGTTCTTTGGGCTATTCGAGAATCATTTTGATAAAAGAGCTAGGAAATAAGTATCATGAAATAAAGTTATTTCACACTGGCTTTCTCGCAAGCCTTATCTGTAAGACACAGTGTAATACAGTACATGCCAGAAGGGAAGTAAGAACACTCCACCTGAGAAATCTTCTGTGCCATTCTTTCAGCCTGAGCACTGTTTATCTTGAAAACTTACTGCTCCTGGCCTTGCTCCAAAGCAAGCAATCTAATGATTCATTGAGATTTTACTCTTTGGGGATCAGTTTAAGCAGCAATGGCAAACAGGCTATCCCAATAAAAACATGTCTTGAAGAAAAAAAATTCCACATATTTCTCCTAATAGACAGAAGTCGCATAAATTTTGGAGTTAAGAAATTCCTATATTCAAGTGGCACTGTCCAGATTTCTTATAAACATGATGTCTGAGATGGAAAATGCAGACCTGCTCTTTAAAACTAAGAAATCATCTGACATCTACATTTAGATTTATGTTTAAAATATAATTTTGGAGTGAACAGAGAAAAAGAACATTAATATTCCCATACTGAAGGAGACTGAGATAAATCAGAACAAATGATGATTCCAGTTTCACTAGTCTTCTTCAGTGAGAATTTTCACAACCCTTCTCAGCCCTTATGCCCTTCCCATGCAAACTGAATCAATTGCTTAAAGAATATGGTAAGACCCAAGTTAGGGGGCTGCCATAACCCAGTCTTCTAAATATTAAAATACAAACTGAATAGATTTAAATATTTCTATAATAGACCTTTTAATAGTAAAGAAAAAAAATGCTCTGTATTACAAATCACTCTAAACCAAAATACTAGTCTAAACAATTGTTTTATAGCAAATGTTACCCAAACTTCTCTTACAAAAAATAAAACATAAACAAAATCCTGTTAGATGTGGGACAGTATATAACAACATTTTTTAATGTTTGATTCCCTAGTGGCGCCTGGGTGTCTCAGTGGTTAAGAAGCATCCACTCTTGGTTTCAGCTCAGGTCATTATCTCATGGGTCATTGGATCCAACCATGCATCCGGCTCCACCCTCAGTGGGGAATCTCTCTCTCTCTTCCCCTGACCCTGCTCATGCCCTCCCCCCCCCATGCTCTCTCTCCCTCTCGCAAATAAATAAATAAATAAATAAAGTTTGATTCCCTTATGTGAATAAAAATGCACACTTTTCCTCAACTGATGAATTATAATATTTTAAGATTTAATATTTAAAATTTCCTGGCATCCTTTATATTCTAAAACTGAGTAAAAACATATAAAATAAAAATTTGTTTATTACTTATATACCGATGTAAAATATAACCTATTTATAGATTAAAGATTGATATACTTTCACTTAATCACTTGAATCTGTAAATCTACAAATGTATTTAGTTGAGAGAGTTCTTTACGGATAAACGTCAGGCTATTTTTACTCATCTTGACAATACATATTCTACTTACATTGATAGTATGTATAATGTCATAACTACATACATGTTATGTACTTAATAGAAAATATTAGGCAACATCATGTTATTTGACTAAGGGAAGAGTAAGATATAAGTATCGCTGACAACTTTCAAGAACCCAAAATATTACTATACACAAAACCATGATTCCCATGCCCAAATATAAAACATCCTAGAAGGTCTCAACTTATCTCAAACACTATCCTAATACTCTCATATCTTACCAAGATTAATGCATTTAACTTAAAGAAAAATTAAAAACCAGATGACACTTACTGCTTTTTACAGAAAGAAAAAAGGAGAATAGGACAAAATCTACTAAATGAATGTAGATATTAAAATGGCCAAAAGAAAGCCAAGAGTCTCAAACAAACTTGGAGCAACTATCATCTGTTTCTATAGAGGACAGAACCAAAAATGGGCCAAGTGAAATGGAAGTTATTTATGAAGGTTTTCCTGACTGTGAGATTTGCTTAACTCCCTAGCACTGTAATGAGAAAAGAAGGGCTTTGCTACAGAAAATTCAAAATTGGTATGAACAAACATGTGACTCTGCTTAAAGGATAGGAAATTGATAAGACAGTTATTCAGGTTTCCTTTTAATTCTTAAAGTGTATAGGAACATATTCTTTAAGATTGCACAGAATGGCTGGTCATTCGGCTCTTTCAAGAATGGATATACATAGAAAGTGGGAAACAAAGGCACTGAATTCCAGTTCTAAGATCTCCTTGATACTGCTATGCAAATCATTTACTTAGGTTTTTCAGGTACTATCTTTCCTACCATTTCATTTATATGAAGAAAGAGAAATCTGCTCTCTAGAACTTAGTATTTATTTTCAACAGTACATGGCCCAATTGTGGAACATTTAAGATAATTTATTATTTTGTATAGGTAATATATACTCAAAGATTCTAACTCCTTTTAAAAAGTCGTGATTAATGCAGTGGGATTTTCTCTTGTATTTTTGCCACCATCTCTACTGTTATGGCAGCTGGTCAGCTAATGATACTCACTTTAACTGTTTTTTATTGAACTGAACATATATTAAAGATGGAGCATATGAAAGGTAATTGCTCACTATCTAATGTTTGTTCTTTTTTATTACTATTAAGTTTTTAAATTTTAATTCCAGTATAGTTAACATATCTGTTATACTAGTTTCAGGTGTACAATATAAGGATTCACCAATCTATACATTATTCAGTGTTCATCATGATAAGCGTACTCTTTAATCCCCATCACCTATTTTACCCATCCCCCATCCACCTCCCCTCTAGTGTTTGTTCTTAATAACATTTAATGTTTCATGCCGCCTCTATAAACCTTACTCCATTTTTCATCAAACAATTTATTTTGATAAAATATAGAAAACTGTCCCAATGATTCATGTTACTCATTATATTTATAAATTATTCAACAGAGAAATAACAAAAACTCTACAAAGTATAATCTAAATTGAACTAAACACATCAAAATTAATGAATAGTTCATCCTTGATTTTTATTGTATTTATTCAATTGCTGCTTAATTAGAAAAATGCCATTATTCAGACTACAGATCCCTATCACTGTAAAATCCATGAGACCCTACTATAAAACTATTATTAACTTTAGACCCAGTGATTACTTTCCTCAAGCCAACAATAATGAAGACTAAATTAATATTTCAATAAGATTGAAAGTTGAGTTGCCCAAGATACAAATTTCAATGGGGGTACCAATAAATATGCAAATGGTTTCCAAAATTTTCAACATTTATTTAAATCTTTTCAAAACCACTTATTTTATTTCAGTGGTTATTTGAAGGTAGATGATAGAAATTCAATTTAGTTAGATATAAATTCCAAAGAGAAGAAAGTGTATTAGCTCTGAGTTCCATCTTTGCCTGGGACAATAGAGAGAAACAAATGATGCAGGATCAAAATCATTCTGTCATCATTATTTTGTGCAGGCCATCTTAAAATTGCTTGGGCTAGAGAACCCATAAGAACTTCAAGGAATAGAGCCATAGAGAAGAGTATCGAAATAAATTAAGTTCACTTTTATAACACTTGATTCATTAGCTCAGTCATATCAGTATGACTTTTGCCCATTAAAATTAATTTTGTCCAGTTTACCCCATAACTTTGTAATGCTAGCAGAACTGTAAAGTGTCATCAAGATGATATTTGATCTCTCTAAGGGTAGGTCAAAATCCTTACATTTATACACTTATTCATATGATTATAATCTAATCCTAACAGAATGATTAAGCTTTTCTTTCTTGAAGTTCAGCAAATATTACACAGAAGCACAAGAAACTGGGAAACTGGTATGGAATATACCAAGGGAAATATAAATCCTCATGGAAAAGTCAAGTGTATTCAGATCCATGCTTGGGGGCATCTTTATAGTGAATACAGCAGGACCAGTTCCTATAACTCTGAAGTGTATTGTTCAACTATAACACAGTCTGCAGTACACCAGATAGAACCTAAAATTTTTAGCCTCATACAATTTAACTAAGGTCAACTAAAAGCAGTTGCAAGCTATTATTACCTCCAGGTCCAAAACAGAGGTAAAAATCAAACCAAGATTTAACCAACCATGGTCTAGCTAAAATACATGTTAACAACATACAAACAACCTATAATTCTATGTGTAAGAATCTACCCAAGGAAAGATCTCCCCATCTAAAAGGCTTGAATGTCACTGACTGGAAAAAAAAAAAAGCATAATTTCATTATTTCCCTTGTTTAGCTTTTGTTTGTTTTTCTTCTGTCATGGAGGCAGCAAAAACAAATTATTTGGGGGAGCCAGTTTGGCTTCCATAGCAGCTGCACCAGTCAGACACATCACAGCACAAGATGAGATTGCCAAATGTTCATTGTTTAAATATGGCCCAATTTACTAGTGTCCAAGTTATAATTAGGTTTCTTCTTTGAATTTTAAAAGGAAAAAAGTGAAGACACAAACTCCTAATACATATAATTAAGACTAGCAGCCTTAACCTAACAGGTTTTTAGAGACACTCTTACTGTCACTCTAAATACAGGTTTCCTGCTGAGAGCATAATTACAGTTTTTGTTGCACTTCATACTGTCTACCTCCTAGAGAGCTAACACTGTTTGTTATTAAAAGAAGACCTTGTCATATCGTGTTCACCTCTGCATATAATGTCTCTCATTGTTACTGCTTACCTTTTATCTCCTCTTCTGGTGTGAAGGGGGGGAAGGCTAATGAACTGCAGAGACTACAGAGACTTGGTAAATTTTAACAAGTTGGAGTTAATGGGGTATTTCCCCCCTCTTCTTCCACCAAAAGGCAGCCTCCTGTCTTCTCAATTTGACACACTTGCATTCTGAATCCATAGCTGCCTCTTCTTTATTATGCCTATAAACCAGGCTAGAATGAAAAGCAAACCCACAGAATCCTAACTACCTAAGCTAGGAGGGTGGGAAATTCCATTTCAAATTCAATAGCACAGTTTTAATCCTTTAAACCTTTAGACTACATTTATATTTAAGACCAAGGTGGTAGCCAAATCTTTTCTACTGATCGATAGCAAGTGCTTTGAGCAAGTCTTGGGTAGCAAAGTACATTCAATTTATTGGTGCTTTGATAACTACATATTTCCAGACATTCAAATAGAATGGATGCAAATGGATTTCTTCTTCCACATATTTACCATTCTTAGCATTAAAGTCACTTGCAGTTTTGGCAGTTTTTTAAACCTGCTTTGCATGTCTCACCAGGCTGTGACATCTCATTATGTGTTGTAACCTGCTCTGACAAGTCTGCATCAAAAAAGACTGCTTTGTAAGATAGGATATTTTTTCACTATCATTTTTTAATCTGTTAAAGCTATAATCTATTAGCAAATGGAACACAGAGTTAGTTGTTCACAAAACTGTAAGACTTAAATAGAAAAAAAAATCACAAGAATTTTGGATCAGACAGAATTTGTTAATATCACTTTCTCTAAGGCACACTCAGCTATAATGATTTCCTTGAAAAAAAACATATTTCAAATGATGATCATATGCAGTTAAATTTGAGGGTTTTTTAATATCCTGAAGCAGGAACTTGACCATGCTTTTCAGCCAACTATGCTTCCTCTCGATATGCCAGAGAAGTAAATTTCAACATTTTAGTGTATAAAATAATTTAGTGGAATGGTAATATAAATTAGGAAAGATCCATAGAATGGAAAACTCAAAGAGTAGTTGAAAGGAAGTACACTTATGTATACTGATAAAAAAGAGTTCCAAAATATAGTGATAAGCAAAAAAAAAAAAAAAAAGCAAATTGCAGAATAGCATATGCTGTACAATTTAAAAAATACTCAAAACCATACTATTTAAACATGCACATTGATACCTATATAAAACCAGTTCTGGAAGGATGCACAGCATGTTGATAACACTGGTTACCTCTGGTAGAGGGAGTGAGACTGAGGCTGTATTAGTTTCCTGTTGCCACTGTAACAGACTACCACAAACTTAATGGTTTTAAAAAAAACCCATAAATTTGTTATCTTACAGCTCTAGAGGTCAGAAGTCTGAAACCAATCTCATTGGATTTAAAAGTCAAGGTGAGAGACTATAGACTCAGAAACAAACTGAGGGCTTCAGAGGGGAGAGGTGTGGGGGAATGGGATAGGCCAGTGATGGGTAGTAAGGAGGGCACATATTGCATGGTGCACTGGGTGTTATACGCAACTAATGAATCATCAAACTTTACATCAAAAACCAGGGATGTACTGTATGGTGACTAACATAATATGATTAAAAAAACATTAAAAAAATAATAATCCCTGAAAGCAAAATTCCAAGCAGGAGGGGAAAAAATAAATAAATAAATAAAGTCAAGGTGTTAGCAGGATTGGTTCCTTCTGGAGTCTCTGAGGGGAGATCTATTTCCTTGCCTTGTCTAGCTTGTGGAGGCTACCTGCATTCCTTGGCTTGTAGCCCCTTCTTTGAATCAGTTCAACCTCTTGCTTCCTCTGTCGCATCTACTACTGACTTTAATCCTCCTTCTTCCCTCCCGTAATGACTCTAATCTTTACCTTGGGCCTATATGAATAATCCAAGATTATTGCTCCATCTCAAAATCTTCAACCAAGTTTCTTTTTCTATGAAAGTGACTATCCACTGGACCCAGGAATCAGAACATGGACATCTCTTGGGAGGCCATTAATCAGCCCACTGAAGAGGCCATGGGGGCCAGGAAGGATTTTAGCTCTTTTGTATAAGGTTCAAATTGCACAATTAGAATGTATTTATATATTAATCATGTAAATTATGTAATTTAAAATAAAAACAAGAAAGATAATTCATTCCTCATTTTTAAAAATTTTGAGGTAGCCGGAAGAAAAGTCAAGCCTCCTGTAGATATTTCGTTCTTCTTTTTTTATTTTTTCTTGCTCCTCTAGATTGTTTACTCTTTTCCCTTCTACATTCTTTCCCTGGTTCTGTGCCTACCTTATAAGATTCCATACCCATATCACAAGCTTCATGATCATAGTTCATATCCTCCCCTAAAAATATTACCCAATCTGAATTATCACACAATTAGGCCAAGTATAACTAAAATAGGATAAAGAATATGTCTTGGGGGCACCTGCGTGGCTCAGCGGGTTAAACGTCTGCCTTTGGCTCTGGTCATGATCCTAGAGTCCTGGTATCAACCCCCACATCAGGCTCCCTGCTGAGCAGGGAGCCTGTTTCTCCTTCTCCCTTTACCGCTCCCCTTGCTTGTGCTCTCTCACTCTCTCTCTGTGTCAAATAAATAGTCTTCAAAAATTTTGAAAAAAAAGGGGGGGGGCACCTAAGTGGCTCAGTCATTAAGCGTCTGCCTTCGGCTCAGGGCGTGATCCCAGCATTCTGGGATTGAGCCCCACATCAGGCTCCTCCACTGAGAGCCTGCCTCTTCCTCTCCCACTCCCTCTGCTTGTGTTCCCTCTCTCACTGGCTGTCTCTCTCTGTCAAATAAATAAATAAAATCTTAAAAAAAAAAGAATATGTCTTAATGCATTAAACAAATGTTAATTGAACCCTACTATATGGAAGGAAATAGGCAAAGAACTAGGGATCATGACATTAAAGCCCCACCTCTTGGAAAGTTCACTATCTAGTGACGAAGAGAGATATGAAAACAAATAATTGCAATACCATATAAGATGGCATAATAGAAATATGTACAATGGGCTATGGGAACTTGACAGATAAATTAGTTCTACTTGAAGTGCTAGGTGATGATTGGGGAGGAGGAGGTGGTTAGAAAATAACCACAGAGGAAGGCCTATCCGACCTGGACCCCTCTGAATGTCTCCATGTTTTCCATCCTGTCCCATGGCCTGGGCCATCAGCCCTGAGCTCTGCAAAAGGGTCACTCATCCCTATAATCCTGGTTAACATGGCATGTCTGCTGATATTCAACTTGCCTGCCTTCCATACCCTCTCCACTCAGGGTCACATAGGAATTTCTGGTTCTCACACACACAATACACAGAAACTCAATATCTTAAAAATGCTTAACTCTAACAGTCCTGTTTATCCATGCTGTCCCCCTGAGTTTCCTGGGTGATAGAGAAACCTGTCATGGAACTGAATCCTAGATTCCTAATCAAAAAGGACGCAAAGACCCCTTCTGTCCTTAGTAGGACTAGTAGGTTTCCTACTAGTTACAGGATGGTTCTAATTGTGGGGAAAAAAATAAGAATTCTGACAATCTGCCTTTTTTCTATTCTCTCTGTCTCACTCTTTCTCCCTCCCTGTCTTATTGAGCAACGAGCATTTTGGCCAAGCTTTAATATGGTTTAATCTTCTCGACTTTGAGAGAAACCGTATCATGTGTCTTCCTGCCTGAATTCTTAATATGCTAAAATTTTAAAGAATTTCTAAGGGTGGCTTTAAGCCTATTGCTTTCCTAAACACATCAAGTACCAGCTCCCTTCCTGCCCTGTCTGTGGTGTTAAACTTCCTGTATCCTTCTGAGGCAGAAGGCTATGAGGCAACATGATTTACTGGAGGATGGAACAATTCATGCAACCCTCATTCCAACTGCTTTCTAACAACATTAGGTGTTGAAAGACTAAAATCTACATTTCCCAGACTTCCTTTGTAGCTGGGTTTCTGGGTGAGATCCAGGTTCTGCCCATCTAATGCACTGATAAACAACTATGTTTCACACTGAGCTACCTGGGGAGAGAGGTCAAGGAACCATGGCAAAGAAAGCATGTTCTGGAGATGGTAGTCATTGGAGTAGCTCTCTTATTTGGCAACTTCTTGATGGTAAATTACCAGAGGTGGTAAGGTTCTGTGGCAGGCAGCTGGGCTGGTGACAGCTTCTGAATCAAGCAGGAGCAAGAGCTCCCTGAGCAGCCAGGGGCTTTAACAAATCATTCCTGGGAGCTGATTCACCCTTACCAAGAATTCATTAACCTATATTCACACTTAAATCACTTGTGCTTAAACTAGGCAGACTAGATTTCATTTTCTGCAACTAAGAATCCTAACCAGTACATGTGTATGAATGAAGGTGGGTGGGGTCAAACGCTTCAATTTAATATTGGAAAATCATCATGTCTATTTGAAAGACTAATGTGAGTCCAACGGGTACTGGGTAATGCTGCTCCACTTCTGGGTAAGGTTAAGAGTAAAAGATCATTCTTGAAGTACAGCAGAAAGTCTTTCTCTGGCTTTTTCTTCTACCTGCCTCTATTCAAGATTTTTAGACTTTGCACTTACAGTCTCCATGCATAGCCTTCTCCTCTTATCCACCCTTACCCTGTTTTTCTATTTTCTTTTTGTTTTTTGGGTTTTGTTTTTATTTTTTTCTGAAGGGGGGAGAGGAGGGAAAGAGTAAGTCTAAAGGAATGGTTCTTGAGATCTTTATTAGAAGAAAGAGGTAGAAAACCCTTCAGTACTCTCCAACCTAGCCATTATCAGAGTTCTGAATAAAACTGATATTTTGTTTCCTTTTGGCTCCTTATGACTCTTCTCTATGACTTAGAACTTTATGGGATGGAGGGCTGAAGTGACTGGTATCCACAAACTTCTACCACTCAAAGCTGGAACTCACTTGAGAGATCATTTATTTCAACCCTTTGTTTTGTTGAAGATACTGATGTCCAAGGTTATGGAACCAATAAGTAAAGAAGCCCACACCAAAATTCAAATTTGCAGATTCTGAGCCCATGTTACTCACCACACCAGCTAAACACTTGGGTGAGTGAATTTAAGAGACTAGTTCTAGCCAGTGGATTGAACTTTCTGGTTTTCTATCCAGCCTACTTTACTCTCCTATATATCCCACCTAAACCCTATAAGCACTTGGGTTCCTGCGTCTTGATTTAAAAGATTCCTATATAAAATATTTCAGTGAAAAAAAAACTCCTTTGGTAAAGAAAATCACTCACCCTCTATATCTAAATTCTGTAGTTTGATATTCCTAAAAGCAGAACCCACCTAGGAAGAGTGCTTAGAAAAATATAGGAAGGGTCTAAACATATTTTTGATATAATCTTGTATCTTTAGCTATCCCAGCTTATAGTTAAAAAAATGTACTGTTTGTTCTTAGGGATAGACCATAACAAGAACTCTCCAGAACTGAGAAGTATTTCTTACTGAACAAGGCAGGTAATGCCCCCAACTGGCAGAACTTGCCTTGTCTTCCATCTGGAATAGCAACACCACTTTTGTCATCCCCAAAGGCACCATTCTGACAAATCTCATTAATTTTTACAGGGTCTTGACCCATAAGAATAAATGGTCTATGCTTCAGTGTCTAAGTATTCACATAAAGAGAATAGAGTTTAACTTAAGCGCTACATATATAATCCTGGACCCACAAAAATATATATATATATATATATATGCTAAAAAGATATCAATTGCTTGAGATGGTTATTTATTAAGCTTCTAAGCAAAAATACTGTAGCATAAGACACTCCAAATCTATTTGGAAGAAAAGTATAAAAGACTACCAAGCATTATCGCTCGTTTCTTATGCACAGTGTCATGATTCCAACTCCTTTCGTGCCAGTGTATTCCTGGTTTAGTTTAACTATATCCATCTATGGATGGGAAACTCAAAAAGAAAATGGTTTATAATTCAAAATCCTCTCCCCATTGAGAACATTAAATCCTAAAAAATTCCAAAAGTCAGAAAACAATAAAGTTGGTTCTATGGCCATAATTAAATAACTGCTCATGAGGGAAAAATATAGCCAAACCACAATGTGACTCATATTAAAAACAGACACCAAAATCAAATAAGAAAATGCAGATATATTCATAAATCAGATCCTAACTCCAAAGTATTAACCATGTTTTCCAAATAATCTCTTTTAAAGAACTGTAATAATTAAGCAAATCAAGTACCACCTCAGTACCTTATGCCCTTCCAGAATTTCACTTCTGGAAGTGAGTCAAGAAAAAAATGAAATAATAAAAGCTAACATTTATTGAGTTTTTGCTAAGTGCTTTACCTGAGTTATCTAATTTTATCCTCATAAGAGCTATTATCATACACATTTTGCTGATGAGAGCAAAAGATTTGGGATATTAAAGTGAGCTAGGTATGTCCACTCGAATAGTAAGCTGTGGACCCCATCTACCTTCTCTGGAGCCAATGCTCAGAATCACTATCCTTGACTGCCACCCTTGCAAGCAGCTTCATTCTATAGTAACCTTCCAGAACAACAGCTATTTTAAGAAACATTCTAGTTTGGGGATTTTAAGATTTATCCAAAGAGACCAAATGAAGCCTGAGTGTTTTTGTACTGATAAACTCCCATTGGGCATGCGAAATTTTTCTGTTTGTCTTCACTGAAAAAGACACATAAAAAAGGCCTACAGGAGTGGAAGATGTTGGAAAAAGATCCCACAGGAAGCCTGATCCACTCTTCATACACCCAATTTATTATTTATGACTCTCCAGAAAAATGGAGTGAAAAGAAGAAAACAGGTATTTTTTCCTCCTAAAATTTTACTTAAGTTATCCATTTCTACATTTTATTTGAAAATAATGGACTAATACACATCAGAAAACATTAGCTAAACATTTCCTCTTATGAGTGAATTGACATAAGACAGGCTGCCCAGTGCAGGCAACTGGTCTGACTGGAAAATAACTGGAAGATTAATTGTAATTAGATCAGAATCCTTTCCTGAAATCTCCTTGTTGATTCTTCACACAGAGATTCCACCATAAAAAGTATAAAACAAAGTCAAAATAAAGTCTCCATTCAATTCTGTATTTTTAACAAGATCCTGGGGTGATTTGTGTGTACATTAAAGTTTAAGCAACACAGATGTAACCACAAAAAACCTCCGGAGCAATATTTTATATGTTTTATACTTTAAAAAACACCAGGGTTTTAATTCACTTTAGAGATGATAAGTTCTGTCCTGGAATATTCTCACTTATAAGATAGAGATGATGATACCTATTCCTCAAGACTATTAATGAGGGAGGGGTGCCTGGGTGGCTCAGTTGGTTAAGTGTCTGACTCTTGGTTTCAGCTCAGGTCACAATCTCAGGGTCCTGAGATTGAGCCCGGCATCTGGCACCACACTGGATGTGGTACCTACTTAAGAGTCTCTCTTTCAGGGCACCAGGGTAGCTCAGTCGGTTAAGCATCTGCCTTCGGCTCAGGTCATGATCTCAGGGTTCTGGGATTGAGCATAATGTCAGGCTCTCTGCTCAGTCTCCCTCTCCTCCCTGCTTGTGCTCTCTCTTGCTATATCTGTCACTATCTCTCTCTCTCTCAAATAAATAAATAAAAATAAAATCTAAAAAAAAAAGAGTCTCTCTCTCGCTCCATCTGCCCTTCCCCCATGTCATGTGTACACAACTCTCTTTCTAAAAAAAAAAAAAAGAAAAAGACTGTTAAACAGGGTTAATGGCAATAAACATACATAAAACCTACATTTTCTAATCCCACAAGGAAAAAAACATGTTTTTAAAATCTTTATACCTTTCACCCTTAGCATAGTGATCCATATATACTCCATATTCAAAAAATATGTGTTAAATAAATGATTAATAAATGAATCAAAGGTTTTAGGAAATGATCAAGGTCACTTTGAGATGGATGAGCACAGGACCATGAGTTAGGCCTATGGACAAAGAACGCTGAAACTGGGGAGCACTTTTAAGATTAAAATGTGCACACTCATTTAGTTACAAGATCTTTTTATTGTTAAAGAAATAAAAATGTCATATAATAGTGAAACTTAAGTAATAAAATGTATTTGTCATAGAAAATTAGATTTATCACTCATAAAGTACTCACTAACCTTGTGTTAATTTAATTCAGTACTAAATGTACTGTGGAGATTCTGTTTTAACTAAAACACTAGTTTTCTCCTGACAGACTCAAATTATGTAATGAGTTCATCTAAAAAATGAAATCCAAACATAGTTCAAAGCCTCACTCTTCGATACCCTCAAGAAGCATATAGTCTAGCGGGGTTAGCAACAAATGTAATTAGCAAATAGAATGAAGAAAATGTCTTAATGGAAGGATGTTCTAAAGAACAGTGGTGTCAGTAACAAAAAAGCTGCCTCAGGCTGCCCGCAAAAGGTGGGGAAGGCTTCAGAGAGAAGAGGCTGAGCTGAGACATGAAAAATGAGTGATGTGGCAGGTAGACAAGTTGGGGGTACCACATGAGCAAAACATGGAAGAGAAGAGAAACAGCTTACTCAGGAAGTCTCACTAGTTCAGTATTTCTGGAGTGGAAAGAGTAGCAGGAATAAAACAGGACAGATAGACAGGGATGACATAAAGATGACTCTGCATACCACAGAAAAATTCTACTTTTGAGGCCATGGAGGGCTCATTAAAATAATTTGAGTAGAGAATTAATATGATCACATTTCCATATGGGATAGGTCAACTTGGCAGCAATGAATCTAATTGATTGAGGCTGGGGGGCGGGGGGTGCCGGGAGTGGAAGGAATAAATGGAATGAGACTAGAGACTGCCAAACAAGAATAAGAATTAATCATTAACTGACACAGTACCTTGAATTGTGTCAGCAATGGTCAGAAAGGACAAAAGAGCATGAAACAAATATTAACTAATTAATTCATGCTTTTTAAATTTCTAACCTTGATGATCTAGTGCAATGATCTCAGAGCTGGCCACCACCTGGAGAGCTTTCTAAACATATGGATCCTGTCTCCATACCCAAAACTTTTAATTTAATTGGTCTAGAGTGGGGAAATGCCATCCTAATAGGACATCACCCTGGCTGACTCTCGAGCCTAGCTGCACATTAGAAACTTCTTTTTAAAAAAACCATGCATTGCTCCCACTTCTCAGAGATTCTGATTAATTCACCTGAGGTAAGTTCTTTCGCATCAGGTGTTTTTAAAAGCTCCCGACTGATTCTAACACGAAGGTACAGTTCAAAACTACTACCAATCCTCCAAAGCAGAGAGGTTCTGTACTTTCTCCACTTTTTTCAAAACTCCTTCCTCTAAACCCACTCTTAATAATAACCACATCTTTTACCTGACTGAGGCTATGGGAGTCTGATATAAGCAACATCATCTTTTCTCTTCTCTCTTCCATCACTTCGATTTTTGATCAGGAAATGTCCCTATCATCTTAATTTCACCACCATCCTCATCTGGATTACTGAAGATAAAGATAATAAACCAACTCCTTTCTCCAGTGGATCCTTTCTTTCTGATTACAACCATGTGAAATCTCGCATTAAAAATAAAAACAAAACACAAATAAGACAACCTTCCAAAACCTTTGCTAACTCTTGAGGCAAACAAAACTTCTTTGATAAGAAGGTCTCCTTATGACCCGGATTGGTGTAGTAATTCCTGACGATCTCTAATAACTTTAAAAAGTGGGAAGAGAAATATTCTGTCCCGGAAACTCTAGACAGGCCTTGGATGAGAGGCCCTCTACTTTACCAACCAAAGGCAGACAGGGAAATCCAGCATTCTTGTACAAAAGAAGGGACTTTCATGTAATATATAAAGACAAAGAACTGATCTGAAAAGAAGATAAATTCTTATATACTAAACTACAAATGGCGGGAGAGCAAATTCCAGGTATTTTTATGCCATTAATATTGCATTATGTTGTTTAACTTAGTGTGAAAACTCTGGTGGAAAATATATAGTCCAAGCTTATAAATTTGGTTCAGTAACAGCTAGATACAATTGAGACAGTAAATAAGATAAGGGCTAAATTATCGGCCATTGTTTAATATGACTTTAGAATAAATTTACTGGTAATCAAAGTAATTACATGACACATTTCAGTAGTTTCTGGGGGCAAGAAAAACAACACACTTAAAAATAGCCGTATAGGAAAAATGGCCATCATATTGGCTCAAAGTAAATAGGAACAATGCCAAGGACTGGAGAAAGGACCTTACCAAAAAATCCACCCATCTCTCTTGAAAGACGTAGCAATAATTCTGGTTCACTAGACTTCAATGTTAAATCAACTGACTTAAGAGAAGAAATACAAGATAAGGAATGTTTTAGTGATACACTGTGTCCTATCTCATGCCGGCATCTAGGGAGAATTTAAGGTATTATCCCCCTTCTACCATCACTGTCAACATCAGACTGAACACACACTTTGACAATTTCACTTCCAGCAAGCAGAGCTCTGACATGGGTACAAGAGTGCTGAAGACCAAGTAAATCTTTGGCTGGAGAATTAAAAAAGTAAAAGTAATTCTTCCTCAATTATCTTTTCTCTCATCCTTAGAAAGCTGAATTAGAAAACTGAAAGGAACTCATAAGAAGAAGAATAAAGAATAAAGAAGAATAAAGCTCTACTTAGTCTGAGGGAAGGATTCCTTAAGGGTCCCTGTAAGGTCAAATCCTGTTTACCATGAAAAAGAAACATACAGACTTGGTTTAGCAGCAAGATTTAAACGTTTGCCAGAAGTAGATCTGAATATCACCCTGAAATCAAATGATTCCAATGGTTATTTTCAAGTTTTAGATATGCGAGATCTTATATATAAGTTCTCAAGTAACTATAAACATTATCTCTTCAAGGCCAACATAATTCCCAATTTATTAATTTCTCAATAATCATTTGTTGAAATAAAAATTTTTGGTCTTTGGTGGGTATGCCCTAATTAGTAAAATCTGCTTTAAAAATTTGTGGAAGAATAAATGAAAATGCCCTTCAAAAAAATGGAATACTTGCACATATGCAATATATTCCTACTATTAGGTGGAATAGGGTACTGCCTGTCGATTTACCAAGCTTCATTAAGAAACCAACAGATGGGGGCGCCTGAGTGGCTCAGTCATTAAGCATCTGCCTTTGGCTCAGGGCGTGATCCCGGGGTCCTGGGATTGAGCCCCACATCAGGCTCCTCCGCTGGGAACCTGCTTCTTCCTCTCCCACTCCCCCTGCCTGTGTTCCCTCTTTCGCTGGCTGTCTCTCTCTCTGTCAAATAAATAAATAAATAAAATCTTAAAAAAAAAAAAGAAAAGAAAAGAAACCAACAGATGGGCAACATAAAAAAACTGACATTTAGAAGATCTTGGTCTTTGCCCTTTGGCTCCCTGCCCTCAGGCCCAGAGTGTGACCCTTAAACCTGTCTCCCCAAGAGACTGCAGGAAATGTCTGTGTGGTCAAACTGGTTCCACCACTGGTCTCATTTCAACCAAAGCTCATTAGTTTTACTTTTCCCTTTAGATTTGTGGGTTAGAGTTTTTTTTGTTGCATAATAGAAGGCACTAACAGCTTGTATTTTTCTTTACCCCTTGGCATTGAATCAGCAATGTATCCATTGCATTTTCTTTCTTTTTTTTTTTAAAGATTTTATTTATTTATTCAACAGAGACAGAGACAGCCAGCGAGAGAGGGAACACAATCAGGGGGAGTGGGAGAGGAAGAAGCAGGCTCATAGCAGAGGAGCCTGATGTGGGGCTTGATCCCATAACACCAGGATCACGCCCTGAGCCGAAGGCAGACGCCCAACCGCTGTGCCACCCAGGCGCCCCCCATTGCATTTTCTTTATTAAGTGGTGGTTCACTGTATGTCCCTAGACCTGGTTGTCATTCTAAACATTTATTAATTACTCTAGTTATAATAACATACTAGTCCTTCCATGTCTCTCATCTAAATAAAGTAAAAATGAACTAGTGCTCTAGCTTCAACTTTAAAAGTCTAGACCCGCAAATACAGTAACCTCTAGATACATTCAACTATTGAGCACTTGAAATATAACTAGTCCAAATTTGAAATGTGCTGTAAGCAAAACACACACACCGATTTCAAAGATTTAGTACAAAAAAAAGAATTTAGAATATCTCCAATTTTAAATTATTTCTTTGAAATGATAATCTTTGATTATATTGGGTAAAATAAAATATATTCTTAAAATAATGCCAACTGCTTTTTAATTTTTTAATGTGGTGACTGCAAATTTAAATTATATATGTGGTTTACATTCTATTTCTAGTGGATAGCATTAATCTAGATGCTCAGAGTCATTCTAGAGATTTTCATTCTTAATGACTGAATAGTTTACTAATTTAATTAATTTGAATTCACTCTTCTTACCGGCTTGTTTAAAATTTGTTTATAATCTTCTAGAGTTGACAAGAATATAAAAGATAAATTAAATAAAACTAATTAAAGACCATTAATCATGTTTAAATGGCAATGACCTTGATCTTCTAAGAGCTTGGGAAGTCCTTTAAACACCTACATTAATGGCTTTGTGTTAGGCCAAGTGATACTGAGTGCTGAACCAGAAATACTGTAATGCTGTTCTTTTTTTTTTTTTAAGATTTTATTTATTTATTTGACAGAGAGATTGAGAGCCAGCGAGAGAGGGAACACAAGCAGGGGAAGTGGGAGAGGAAGAAGCAGGCTCCCAGAGGAGGAGCCTGATGTGGGGCTGGATCCCAGAACGCTGGGATCACACCCTGAGCCAAAGGCAGAGGCTTAACCACTGAGCCACCCAGGAGCCCCTCTAATGCTGTTCTTGCCTTAGGCGACTGCCTCTGCCTGGTGCTCCATTAGGCATAATAAACAATGAGTGACACATAATAGCCCAAGCACTGATACATGTGCTGGAAAAAATGTCATAGCACTTTTCTCCAAAACAATGTCATGAAATAGAATATAAGAAACTAGAAAAGTAGATCTGTTTCTACTACTTGTGATTTATTTTCAAACTCAGCTTTCAATATGTACGTAGTATGATGTATGCATGAATGTATGATCACCTATTCATACATCAGTGGTATCTTTTAAAAAATGAGAGACCACTGTATTTGTGACCTATAAAAAGAAAAGAAAATTTTTCTTAAGGAAACTAAAAGAAATAATGAGATGAAAAGCCCCAGTATTAAAAAAAATAATAAAAAAAAGCCACCAACCACCCCTCCATGTCACTGGTTTTATCCATTGAATTGAAAAGCAAGAATCATAAGAAAACAGCTCAACCATGAGAAAATAGCAATATCCTTCTGATCTGGAATATACAGAAAGGGTTTTATTAAGTATCACTGAATCCAAAGGAAATATAGGGCTACGATAAGCCATTTGTGCAAAGGAAATAGGAGCCTGCAAAATCACATAGAGCATGCAAGCTGGTAAAGACTCAGAAAAAGAATAGCTGCATTAGGAAAATTGTTCTGTATAATTTTCCTACTCTTCACTAAGGAAGTGTACTCTATAGCTATAACAGGATATTCAAAAAAGGGAGAAAATTATTTTTCTCCAACACATGCTTCTAATAACAAGAAAATAATAAGAAATCATTCAAGGGATTTAATAATGTAAAGACAGTATACTTAGAATAATGTAATCTTAAAGATACCCATGTTAAAAAAAAAAACTCACAAGGCAATGAAGACATAACTAAAGACTGCTCAACATTTGTGTGCAGAAGCACTTAGTATGATTCTATTTTTGTTCATCTTTAAGCTTCCAATTTTCCAGACAGACAGACCAAAGCACTGAATTTAGTAAACTTGCTAAAATTAGAAACAGCCTGTAGAAGTCCAGAACTAGAAGTAAATTAATTTACAATTGATTTTGTTATTAATTTTTCAGGCAGTTCTTTCTCTCCACATTCTCACTGTAAAACCACTATTCTTAGGACAGTATGAATGAATGGCTTTTACCAGATCTAACATGAAAGAAATAATTTTTCTTTTCTTTTTTTACTTTTTTTTTAATTGAAGTATAATTAACATACAGTGATATATTAGTTTCAGGTATGAATGTAATAATTCAACAATTCTATACATTACTCAGTACTCATCAAGATAAGTGTTTTGTCGATCCCCTTTATTTCACCCATCCTCCCACCTACCTCCCCTCTGGCAAGGACCAGCTTGTTCTCTGTATTTAAGAGTCTGTTTTTTTGTTTGCCTCTCTTTTCTTTGTTCCTTTGTTTTGTTTCTTAAATTCTACCTATGAGAGAAATCATATGGTATTTATCTTTTAACTGACTACATTTAGAATTAAATCCTCTAGGTACACCAACATTGTTGCAAATGACAAGATTTCATAACATGAAAGAAATAATCTTCATAGAAAGTTCACTATAGAAAAGGTCCTTGAATCAAGTTCAGCTTTTAAGACGTTGTTCCACAAAATCATGCTAAACTTTTTCCCAAACTATGACTACTATTAGTTAATGATACACCCCTTAAAACATTGCATAAAATGTATATATGATCATATACTTATTAAAAATCAAAATGGGATGGGGTAATACATAATTTCCTAAGTTTTCTTTTAAGTATGTCATAGACATTTCCTTTTTAGTACTTCATTTTTTTTTAATCTACATAGTTTGCCACTCTATAAATGTCCCCAGGTTTCTCAACTACCACTGTATAATGTCTATTTAGTATTTAGGTCATACACAAATTTTCACTATTACAAACGATATTACAGTACTATTCTTTGGTTTATATTTTGCAACCTATATAAGAATTTCAGAACAATAAGTTCCTAAAGGTGGAACTTCTGAGTCAAAGATTATCATATTTTTGGGCTTTTGGCAGATATAGCAAAAATTACTCTCCGAATTACTTGGGCCAATCAATGTTCTTAACAGGAAAAAACAGGAGGGCCTGTTTTCCCATACCCTCACCAACACTGAGTTTTAAGAACTGTTTAATCATACCTCATAGGAAAAAATCTACTTGGATTTTTTTGACAAATCAAAATTGAAAGTTTTTTTTTCTTTTTTAGTTCGCTTTTTATTCTCTACTCTCTTGTTCAATTGGTCTTTCCTGATGCTCTCTGTGAAAAGGAATAACAATAATAAAAGTTCTCTGTCTTGAGACAGAGTACACAGGATATATTTGAAAACATTCATCTGATTCCAGGGACTGGCAAGTATAATCCAGTACTGGATATACTAAGAATTCCAGAATTTTTTCTAACATCTTTGGTTTAGCTTTTCAGCAAAGCAGAAATTGGTCTTATTCTATATAATATCCCTAGGAATAGTGAACATTTCAATTTGGCCTGTATCCAGCAAAAATTCAAAACTTTCAATATTATCCAGTTTTTTATTTCAACTCACTATTTATATGATTTTCTCTTCAATTTGTCTTTCATGAACACAGATTCAAACCCAAAGAGAGATCCTTTTTGTAAATTTATACTTCAAAAGGAAACAAACAAAAAACAAGAGAAGTGCTTCAATATTGCCATGGAAATTGACATTCCTACTGTGCACCTTAGGACAACATGTGAGAGCTTTAGTGAAGCCTTTGAAGATTTAAAATGCATCAAATTAAAAACCATGTCCATTTAAATAAAGAGCTCTTCTGGCATCAATTCTGTCCACATTTCTGGTGGGGAAGTAAATGGCTTTTTATAAGATATGAACACAGTTGGGGATAAAGATATTTTCTTTATAGGGACTATCTAGATATCTCACTGCTGGATATTAATGTTAAGATAAAAGTAAAGCAGATTTGTGCAATGGACATGACAGGGAAGTGAGCTACAAAGAGAAAACATTTTTCAGATTGCAAGAAATTGGAGTGCTACAGAATATCACCAAGTCTTAAGGATTTGAAGACAACTTTAAAAGAGATCTAGTTCAACCACTTATCCATCTAATGCTTAAATCTTCTCCATGGGAGATTGGTCAAATGTTCATTCACTTAACGTTTAAATACATGCAATGATAGGGAACATGCTACCTATTGAGGCAGCCTATTTAAACTCTGGAGCAGTCCATTTAGCCATGACAATTACTAAATCCTTCTTGTTATGTCCTGCTGAAATGTGTTTTCTTATACTTAATATTTATGGATTCTTACCTATACACTGGAATTATAAAAGAACTCTTGTTTGTCTAATTCTACATCCATTCCCAACTGCTTCTTCCTTTCACCTTCCATCATACAGGCAGAAAAAGTAAATACTTTTTCTGGTTTCCATTGCAGCTAAGGGATGCCAGTGGAACCCATTTATGACTAATAAGACATAAGAAAAGTTTAAATGGGAGTTCTGGGAAAGCTTTTTTCATCCATTCCGCCTACTTTCTGCCTTGCCATAAACTTGATAAAGGTATAATTGCTATTTGGAACTAGGAATCAGAGACACTGGCCCTTATATTCCTCAACCACTGAACACTAGCAACCGCCTACCTTTACACTTCTGTTACTTAAGAAAAGTAAACCCCATCAATCCTGAGGGATTTTAAAAGAGGGTTTCTGATGTTTGCACCTGAAGACACACCTATTTAACACATATGCCATACGGTCGCACTGAAAGGTCAAATATTTATTCTATTTGACAACGCCTCTTTTCTTAACAGAGAAAAAAACCATTTCAATAAACTGGTACAGGTAGCCAGGTTAAATATATTCTCACCTTCAAATGTCAACAATCTAGAATATATTATCACATTGCAACAATTTAAAACTATTAGGTAGACTACACCCAAAAGTAAGGGAACTTAATAAATGGAAGTTAGAGACTTCTGAATTCTGATGGAAGACCACTGAAGCAATTTATTCACTGTCCCTGGTCAATTCTTTCTCTTTCCTGTCTTCTCTTTCTATTCTTATCTTACCTCACCTCCAAATTCACATTAAATTAAGATTTCTATATCCTGGGAAGCCTGATAGAATGATCCAATTTGTTTTCTCTTACTTTTTTTTTTTTCAAGTCTATCAGGACGTCAGTTTCTGCAAATTACTTGCCACCATAGCTTAATCTCAAAAAGGAGTACTGAATTTCAGCTTTCCCAGGATCAACAAATGTGAGCTTCAAGTTGCAATGTGATTTAGATACTGATCTGCTATAATCTTTTTAAACTAATAGCAAAATGCCCTCCCAGAAATATGCCCAAAACTGTACCTATTTTTCTAGCTTTGTTTAATGCATATTACCAATAATGCTATCAAAGAATTAGGGGCACCTGGGTGGCTCAGTCAGTTAAGTGTCTGCCTTCGGCTCAGGTCATAATACCAGGGTCCTGGGATCAAGCCCCACATTGAGCTCCCAGCTCAACATGGAACCTGCTTCTCCCTCTCCCTCTGCCCCCCAGTCATGCTTGCTTTCTCTCTCTCATGCTCTCTCTCAAATAAATAAAATCTTTGAAAAAATAATAAATAAAAGAATTAATAAAAGTAGTCTCTTACAGGAATTAAAATATAAAAATACATACAGTAAATCTAAATTTCTCCCCATAATTTATACCCAACTCAATTCTTTTAAAGAAAAGCTATAATTCTATTGTTACAGAATTTTTATTTATCAATTGCACAATTGCATTTCTTTTCTTTCCTTTTTTTTATTAGAGAGAGGGTGCAGAGGGGCAGATGGAGAGGAAGAGAGAGAATCTTAAGCAGATGGAGGGAAAGAGAGAATCTTAAGGCCCATGAGGGGCTCAATCTCACAACCCTGAGATCACGACTTGAGTCGAAATCAAGAGCTGGACATTTAACCAACTGAGCCACCCAGGTGCCCCTACAAATTGCATTTCTGAATCAATCAGCAGGATTGATCATGCATCTTCCATCTACTTCAAAGAAAACTTCTAAGGAAGATAGTAAAATAGTTAACAGAATGAACTTCGGCAAAAGTAAGGTCTGAGTTTGAATCTGAATTTTGCCCCATATGAACTGACTGATATGGGGCAAATTACTCAACCCCATGTGTCTTCATCATCATTAAAGAGAGAATAATTATACCTACACCTCTTAGGTTTATTATGGGGATAATTTAAGTTATGTGTGTATGTATGTGTATAAGCCACACATACACATACATATATATGGCTTAGCATCATCACTAGCACATAAGTGTTCAGTAAATGGTTAGCTATTATCATTCCTAGAAAAGTGCTGGTACCCTTTGGTAGGCTTTAGACCTCAACCATACTACTCTCTTTTATACAACCCTGGTTTTCTTAAATCTTTCTTTTGATTTGATGGAATGATTCAAAATCATGGAATATCTAGCATGAGTATAAATTATTTTCATATTTACATACCTTTATGTGTTTTAATGTCTGAGCCATTGCCCATTCTTTTGTAGAAATAGAATCTATGTGGTTTGGCAAGAGGTTTTAAAATGACAACAATAGCAAGGATGTAGAGATTGAATCCCCTAACGTTAGAGGTATGCCTAAATTTGTGTTCTCCCAGGAGGACACCCTGAGACAAGGATTCAAGTGCAAACTGCTTTTTTGGGAAATGCTGGGAACAATGGTAAGGAAATAAGAAAGACATACAAAGAAGGGTTCCTTATCAATCCAACTACCACTGTCGGTAACTTGAGCTTAATCTCACTGAAGAAACTCTAGGAACCAGTGCAAAACATTCACCTTCAAATTAGAGCACCCAAAGGTGAGCCCAAGGAAGCCCAATGCCTTAGATCATCAGTTGAGGGGTGCTCCCAGGGGCTGTTAATTCCCTGGTCATTCTCCCCTACTGATCATGGATCATAGGCATAAATGTTTTCCATGGTGCTGGGAAGGAGTTTGAGGGGAGAAAGCAAAAGGCTGAAATTTTTGTGGAATGGAAATGTTGGCAACTCAAAAGAAAGCTGGAATTTCAGTTTTGGGAGCATGGTACACATCTTAGCCCAAATAATTTCATTTGTGTGTCTCCTAGCAAGAAATCCGTGGTGATTTAAGTCCTTCCCCTAACTACATGGGCACACCTAGGATTTTGGGCACACCTTTTTTATCTGGCTGACTACTTTATAGAGAATATGGTACTTCTCAAAACATGTCAAGTCACACGTTTCAGAGCCTTTTAAGGAGGAGTCCATTTCGGAACTCCTCCTCAGACCTGAACTATCCTCTCTGAGGAAAATTCAGACATCTTTAGACTCCAGAAGTCCTTTGGTGACTGACACTCACTTGCTGGATGACATTGTCTGCATTTTCCTGGCCTGCTGCACAGAACTTTTTGGGTGCTGCCCTCCACAGTGGATGTCCAGAGAGAAGCCGAGAACCATGGCCTGAGGCCATGAATCCAGATGGAAGTAGGCTTAAAATTGTGAGAAAACCTGAGACACGTGCAATTAATGACCTCTGCTCCCCTCACTTCTTCAGCAAACATTTATTAAGCACCTACTTTTCTCTCACTTATATATGTGGCAGAGTTACAGCGGGAAGCAAGCCTGGAGCTCAAATTCCCTCTTATAAGATCTGTTAGTCCATTTGTGCTAAGGAGGTCAAAGTTGTAGCTTAGATTGTTATGATTAGACTGTCACTTATTTTCCAATGTCTGAATGCCACAATCCATCTCCTGCCCCATTCCTGACTAGTTTATCACAGAGGGGACCTCAATCAAATCCATCTCTGGGACAAGAGACAATGTATCCTACAATGAGGTTCTTCTCAGATGCAAGGGATGTCATTATCATTCAAAGGGCTTGTGAAACATTTACAGTGAGCTGTTCAATAACTTTTGTTGGGCTTCTTCGAAATATGATTACACTTAGGAAATTTTAAGAACTTATTAAGATATCTTCATATAAGAACTATGGGATTTTCTTTATACAGAGAAACTTTTTGTGGGAGTCATGATTGTTTATTACATTGGTTTTTCATTTTTTATAAACCCCTGTGGACTTGATACGTTGGAATAAAGATATCTCAGTAATGGGTAATCGTCACTTCAAAAAAAAAATGGCTGCTGAATTGGAGTTGTCCTTACAGATTAATGTAAAAGATAGACATATTTAAAAGGCTATTAAAAATTAATTTGGGGCAATTCTAAAAGGAAAATAATTAAGTAATGTGTTACTAGATCCTTCCCTAAAACATACAAATCTTCCATTTTGTACAGTAGGATTTTTTTCCCAAAAAACTAGATATATAAATGAAAATCTTTGGAAATATAATCGAATCTTTATGTCTTTGGGGGTAACCTACCCTTGAAATAATGATGATAAAGCTGAGAATGGTTTTATTTAAAAAAAACCTCAATTGTAAGTTATTCACACTAACAAAGAAAAATACTGATTGAATAATTTTTTAATACTGCAAACAAAAAATAATTTACAGATACTGCCAAGTGAGAACATGGAAACAAGGTAAGAAGGAAAAGGGAAATAAATTAGGATGCCCAACTTTCCCTTCATTAGTCAAGTAAACCAGTGCTGTTTTAAGATGGCAAATAATAGTCCCTTTTCAGGGCCCTATTTGATTCTAACTGCTTTCTAAGTTTACTCCTGTTAGTTCCTTATGGAAAATTCAAAGTGGATAGAATATAGCAAGCTTTTTTTTAAAAAATACTACTTTTAGACAGACCTTTACTTTCCTCTTTACCACAGACTCCATCATCCCCTATTACTCATAACCCCATTCTGAGTTAACCCTTTATTTATTCAGCCCGGTCTCTGCAGACATGTGATTTGGGACTCCTGTCCAACATTTCTCCCACCCAGTCAAACTGTTCTATTAACTATCCCAGAACACTGTTTACTCCATAATTCCACTCTCATGTAGCCCCCCTCATTTCCTCTTTGCCTGCCTAAATTCCATTTCTCCATAAAATCCATTCATATGACAACCCCTTCATAAACGGGTTACAGTAATTATTATTTATGAGCAGTAGTGTACTGGTATATGTTTAATAATTGGCTTTTCCTGGAAAAGAGGGAAATCATTGATCTGTAGTGCTTGCCAATTTCTGTGGTATAAGTTTTCCTACCACGGCGTTGCCATTTTCAAAACTTACAGTTGGAAAGGT
The DNA here is from genome assembly GCF_002007445.2 of Ailuropoda melanoleuca. Taxonomy (NCBI): domain Eukaryota; kingdom Metazoa; phylum Chordata; class Mammalia; order Carnivora; family Ursidae; genus Ailuropoda; species Ailuropoda melanoleuca. The sequence goes on along the minus strand of NC_048219.1, from coordinate 121,137,315 downwards.
GCCCACAATCTGCTCCTGAGTGCTGATGAGAGCCAGCTCCAGCATACGATTGTTTTATCAGACTAAGTGTTTCAATATTTTGCAATGCCATATCAAGGTACTGTACTTTTAAGAAAGGTGAGATCTTATAGTAGAAGCAAGAAGCATGGAGCAGAAGTAAAAAGAATTGAGTTCTAGCTCTAGCTCTACCATTACCTAGCTAGGTGACTCTAAAGCCACTTAACCACTCTGGGTCTCAGTTCTCTCACCTATAAAATAACAAGAGCACAAACTTTTTAACTAAATAACTTTCTAACATTAACAGGTTTATGACTGTATGCAACCCCTTATTTGACCATGTTTTTTATCACCCACCTCAACTGAAACCTCCTTTAGAGTAGGCTGTGCCACAACATATTCTGTCCTCAACACACCAAGCACAGTGCCTTGCACTTAGCAGGTGCTCCACAAAGTTTTTGAGTAAATGATTTACCTGGGTGACACTGGAGGTAGCCTGGGTATATGATGGGTTAATGGAAGACAATGGGGTGTGGGACTGTATCAGCATAAAGAGACAAGATCAAGAGATTAACCTGAAGAATAATTTTTTCTGTGAGTACAGATATTTTCTAGGTTGCTTACAGATGGATAGGAAGCACTATATTTAGTTGCACACCATGTCTGTTCCTTCACTCCTTCTCAGGATCCTCATTTGACAGTGTCTCCTAGTAGAAACTTCCCTTCCCCACCATCATTTTTCTATTCTGAAGATCACACTAAACTGTGTCTTAAGCATGTTTTTGTCATTTGTATTTCTCTCATCATATATCTCTGCCAGAATTATTTCAGAGAATATCTTTTCTACCAGTTTCTTTCTTCCCATTTTTCTCACAATGCTACTTGTGATTATAAAGAACTTGAACTGGGACACTATTGTTTATACTCATATAGCAAAGTGCAAGAAGACTATATGTATTGGAGTAAATTGGACATTTGACAGAATGATAAATGTGATTCTATCTATCTCAGTTTTAGCCAAGGCGCCAAAGACCTAGATATTAGGTAACAGTGAGGTAAGAAGAGCCCCATGCAGAACTGCTAAGATTGTAAAACCACTTTTGCCAGCATTAGTAATCTCCAAGCAATAAAAACTCTTGAGTTGGAAGAACTGGAGAGCAATCCTTTGGAGGGAGTTATTGCAGGTATTGTTGTCCCAAGGGAGAAAGAGTACATCTTTGCTTTAAGTCAAGTGAGAGCAAATTCAAAGGGTTATTTGGAGAGTTTGACAAGTATATCCCAGAGTTTAAGTGCTGGGATAAGAGGCTATGACTAGACTGGAGCAATACAGAAAGACAAGACTCAGGTTTTGTAGACAAGTTGTGGGCTACACAGGAGGGAACAAACCTAAAGCCATCTTGAAAAAACTGTCTAGAAAGACAAAGTGATTCAAGAGATGGATAGCCACCAGAAGTCCAGGAACTGAGGACAATGTCAAAAGCAACCAACTGCTAAAAGTGTCACCTATTTCACAGGAATTCAAGTTATCATTGAGGGTTCCAGAAGGGGAATCACCCCAAAAACACTGGATGAAAGAGTCTGCTTTGAACACCTATGAAATCAGAACAAAATCACATCATTAAGATCTCTACTGCCCCCTTATCTATCTTTCTGCATCCCACTCCCATGATGGAGGGCCCAGAAACCATAGCTAGAGAATGGAAGAGATGTCACTTCCCGTATGGGCACATGCACACACATACCCACACACATATACTCCAGGCTTCCAATCCTTGGTCAGGCCCTGGTTTAGGATGGAAGAAAATTTAAAGAGGACAATAGGTTTGGATTATTATATTGAACTGTATTCTTTGAAGCTGGAGAACTGTTAATTATCAGAGAGTGACTTAAAAAGTTATGAGTTCTTCAATTCTGTTAATCCTCTATTTTGCCTAATTACCAATATTAAGACTGTGTTTTNTTATCAGAGAGTGACTTAAAAAGTTATGAGTTCTTCAATTCTGTTAATCCTCTATTTTGCCTAATTACCAATTAGGTCTGTTGCCTTTCACTTAAATTACACAATGTATTTCTACTCCCTTTAGACTTTTAAGTGAGCTGGTCCTAGGACCTGGAACACGTATTCTTTATAAAAGAAAACGTGTGCGTCATTCCAAAAATCAATGGTTGGGACTCAATCCATTTGGAGATTGAGTTTTCCTGCAATGTGCTTATTCTAGTGGGGATTGTCCAAGTAAGGCTACAATAGAAATCTTTATTCAAAATGATAATCTTCATATAGAAGTCATATATAGATCTCAAATCTCTCAAAGGTTGCAGATGTTTTTCCCTAGCAGGTCTGGCACAGGGATAAGAGAAACTATTATTCCATCTGTATTAATTTGTCATGGTGTGTACAGTCATGTACCCAGGATAGAAATGGCACAAGCAAAGACTTCCAGACTGACTGTCTCTTGGGGACTCAAGACAGCATATTGACAGAGTTAATAAAGATATATTCAAAGAATTATGAACCTGCCCATTATTTTTCTGGAACAGCAGCCAAAACCAATAGCAAAAAAATGACCCAATGCTGCCAGGATGGCAGGCATTCTTTACTATATTTCATGCCAATTGTTTCCTTTCACATGACAAACAGGCATTAATTTTCAACTCCTGACCTATATTTCACATATTTGGGTTTCAGACCCAAAGAAACACTAGCTATCATAAAAATGCTACAACAACCTGCCACATGATGAGGAATCCCTTTAGGCTTCCAGCCAACAAGTTTGGTTTGAGTCTGCAAAAGTTTTATGGGTAGAAAGGTGAGGTAGGAGAAAAAGAGGGTAATTGTCCTCCCTTCCTTAAGAGGTCTTATTTATCACAATATCTATCACATTCAGAGCGGTAGAAAGAAATGATGAAAATAATAATCCAGTGTTTACTTGTCTCCATGATGTCTCAGGGGCTAGCAGACCATGTCCTTGGCTGTTTCCCCTCTCTCAAGCACATTCTAATAGTTCAAGTAAAACCTCCCCAAAAAAGTATCCTGCCTGCCTGAAAATTCCAAAGACATGGGATTGGAATAGAGAACACTCCAGACAAAAACCTTATGATAGAGGGTGGCTTTTGTAGGATGTCATTGCCAAAGGCATTTATAGTGGCTGAGTGGGGATTTGAGTGTGATGGTGCATAGCCACTAAATGGTTCCCTCAGGGCCCTGAAAAAGAAAAAGTAATATCCAAAAGTGCCCAACATCTTTCCAGGGGTAACTTTTTCAGAGTAAGAATCTAACTCTGTGAAAACTCACAATATGTTCAACTGAAAAAATGTGAAGATACATACATTCCCAGCCCCATAACGCAGACCCCAAATGCAAAAAAGAATCAGATCACAAAACATTCTCAGATTATAGCCAAGTTCTAGATGGATATCAAGACCCAGAGAGATTTAATCTAATTTTCTAGTGTAACAGAGTAAGTCAAGAAGTAGGGGTTTAAATGAAATTTTTTTTAAAGATTTTATTTATTTATTTGAGAGAGAGAGGGTTTTGAGTTTGATAAGTTCTTTTTTTTTTTAAGATTTTATTTATTTATTTGACAGAGAGAGACACAGCCAGGGAGAGATGGAACACAAGCAGGGGGAGTGGGAGAGGAAGAAGCAGGCTCCCAGCAAAGGAGCCTGATATGGGGCTTGATCCCAGAATGCTGGGATCACACCCTGAGCCAAAGGCAGATGCTTAATGACTGAGCCACCCAGGTGCCCCTTAAATGAAATTTTTTGCCTCACAATCATACCAAGTACTTAAATAAGTCAATGTCAAACTCCATTGTTTCAAATTTCAGTATTGTTTCTAGGCATAATAAGAGAAACATGGGGAAAAGGGACAGGAAGCATATTACATTGTTATTCAAAGTAGCCTCCAACATCTTTCTGCATTTCATTCATTCACTTCATTCAATTATTCATTCATTCACAAATATGTATTAACTACTACATTCCAGGTACTGGGCAAGTTGCTGGGGTTGAAACTGTGAATGAGATCCATAAGACTCCTGTCTTCATGGAGAGGCAGAAGAGAGGCCAATTATACTCTGGGCAACAGACAAGCTGTAGATGAGCCAAAGCCCTGGGACCACCCTCTGACATACTTTAGTCCAGGCAGCCAACCTTTGTAGAAAGCAAGAATTCATTGCTTTACCACTAGCCTAATATGTGATCTAAAACAACTCGTGAATACTTTCTGGCCCCCAATTTGCCATCATTGCCATTAGACAATGACAACCATTTTACACTTACTGTATACGGAGCTAAATTCTAAGAAAATAAAGTTTTATAAAGCACTGTATGAATATCTAAATTACAAATGTTAGAAAACATTTGCATCAAAAGTACTTATTAAGAGATGGCATTCTACTTGTTACCTAACTGAAGTCTAACAAAAAATACATGCTGTCAGAGAAGAGAGCCAAAAGAGGGAACTAAGTGGTGGTTGTAAATAAACATTTATTCAGTGCCTCCTGAAGAATACAATACTGGGTTCTGTATAAGGTCACAAGCCAGGACATAGCAATGTTTTCACAGAGTTTTATTTAAATTACTCACAAACTATGTAAGAAAAATAATACCTTCCAGAACTTAAAAGAAATAAGGTAAATAAGACAAACAGGCTTTTTATGGATGAAAATGGCTTTCTTTAAAATACAAATAGATTTATTTCAGTTAGTATTCAATGACTCTATGGAGAGAAGGTAGAGGAATAATCCACGAACTTTATTTTTTGGTTTTGGTGGAGTTTTCTCCCCTTTTCTTCCCCTGTCTCTACCACAGGAAAGGAGTCAAGAGTTATGAGTTGGGTGTGCTTTTTCATTCTTCCATAATTCAAACATATGTTTTCCAACAGAAAAGGGCGCAAGTTCTTTAGCTATGATCCAGAATGATCACTTTTAGTTTCAAAGAGGATGATTAAAAGCAAATAAATACCCAGTGGATGTACAGTTATAGTCACAAAGAGGGTCTTTTACCTACACCTAAAACATAAATGAATCAAAATATTTTGACTGGCTTTATCTCTAGGTAAAAAAAAAAAATATATATATATATATATTTTTAAAAGGAGCGTGCAAAAAAAGTAACTCATAGATGGGTTTACTGGGTTCCTTATGGCAACAAGTGCCTAGGAGTTCTTATTTTTAGAAAATGAGGACAATGGGTTTAAATCCAAAGCCACTGAAGAATCAAAACCTGCCACTGTAGGAGCAAAGAGATTGTTATTGGATGTTTTAGCGTAAGAGGCATGGGGAATACATTGCCATTCATCAAGACTGGTTTCCTTGTCTCCAAGTCCTGGCACACATTTTGAGAAAGCTCTGACCCTTTTGTAAACAGACAGCTTGACTCTCCCACCTTTGGTGTGGTGGGGCCCACCTAGCCCAGTAGCATATTTCTCATCTAGCAGAATATTAACTTGGCAATAGATTTTTCATCACCTAGTTATTGCAGGCATGGCAGGGTAGCTACAAGGAGTAAATATTCGAATGTACTCTCACTCCAGGAAAGCATAAAAAGGTATAGAGGGTAAGTCCATTATAAGCTTAAAAACTTAATAAGATTTAATAACAGCCCTTTGCCAACAGAAGTAAGAGAAGAGCAGAAAGACCTTCAAAGAAGCAATGGGAAAACCACACACCAAAAAATACCAGAGTTCTATACAGTTGCAGAAAGGCTGCGATGGAGTAAGTTTTTAGTAAAGGTTGTAAAAAATCAAACGTATCACTATAAAGGTACTATAAAGACACAAGACAGCAGAAGACACTAGGCAGTTGGGTAATCAACAACTCATAGAAAATGTCTTATAGAAGCATCAGCATGAAGAGAAACTATGTCTTAACCAAAACCATCTGATGGCTGAACTTTAGATGCCTTGTAAACAGGATCTTTGCCTTTATTTTCCTCCTAGCAGCTGACTGCAATTTTGGTGGTTTAAATAAAAACTGGACTTTTTTTTTCTACAGATGAAACATATATATTTGCCGTTTGCATTTCTGAAATCTCTCTTTAGCCCTTTACGGCTCTGGTAACCATGGATACAAGTACTACTATTACTGCTGCTACTACCACTACTGCTACTGGTACTACTACTACTAGTACGACTACTACACACACACACAGAGAAAACACTGATATACACTCATATATCCAGATCTTGGGAGAAGGAATATAACCTCTGATAAAAGAAAGTATAATCTTTCTTATGGAGAATTTTTTTTTTTTGGTTTATAAATATGGCATAGTCTTGTCAGTTGTCTTATATCTTTCAGTTGGTATCTCAGCTAGGCAACAAGGGACTTAATAAGCATGATTTACCTGCACTAAATTTTAAAATCTGCTGAATTGGCAGAAATTGACCCTAGCCTGGCAGAGTGCGTGATACATAGGCACTGAGTACATTTTTGTTAAATGCATTAATATAGTGAGACCAACGAGCAAACCTATGATTTAATTGAAGTTTTACCTTAATAAATTAAAATAATATTTCCATTTTAATATTGCAAGTTGTGAGCAAATAAAAAAATATCTGCTTAGATTTCATAACTGTGTTAGGATTTCACACTATTCTCTTCCCCAGTGGCAGCCAAGGCTCAATCAATAATTGTATAGTGACATTTCAAATCCTCATATCTCAAACGAACAAATAAAACCAGCAGGGTAAGAAGCAAATTTATTAAATATCATTTGAGGAATGCTTAAAAGATTGACTGAAAGTATTTTTGCCTCACCAATTCACCATTGGTATGATCTGAAAATGCCACTACAAATCTACTTAGACTCAAAACATTCAAAGGCTCTGTTAATAGGCAAATGTTATCGGTATAACCTGAATTTTCTTATACCTTAATGCAGGTGTGCTAAAATGCAGTTGTTGTTTTTTTTTTAAGATTTTATTTATTTATTCAACAGAGAGAGAGAGAGACAGCCAGTGAAAGAGGGAACACAAGCAGGGGGAGTGGGAGAGGAAGAAGCAGGCTCCCAGCAGAGGAGGGAGCCCGATGCGGGGCTCGATCCCAGGACCCTGGGATCACGCCCTGAGCCAAAGGAAGACACCTAACGACTGAGCCACTCAGGCGCCCCTAAAATGCAGTTCTATTTAAAATAATAATTTAAATGTTCCTGGCTTATACAACCACTTATGTTAAGTCCTCAGGCCTTAACACTGGAAATGCCTTTCCAGTGTTTCTTGGATTTTCAGAGGGCATCTCAGACCCGCCCCTAAATAACCATATTCCAGCTAACTCCTGAAGTGATCTCAGATGGGTTCCACCGCCATTCCTAAAGTACCCCAGTCCTTAATAGAGCCCTCCAGAAATCAAATCTATGCAAGGAACCAAGTCATAGCAAAGAACACCTCACTTCCATTTTGATCCCAGGACTTATAGAGTGTTCTCTTTCTCTCTCTCTCTCCCACCTCCCTCTCTAACTTCCCTTTAAATTTTAGCAAGAGTACCTCTGCTCTCCATGGAGCTCAGCTATGTTTCCAGCAGGGCTGGGGGACAGCTCTAGGTGACTGTAACCCGTGGTGCACACCGACCCAGCCCCCCCACACACATAGCCCCCCCCCCCAGCCCCCACCCCTCTGCACTGCAGCCAAAGATCTCTTCTGAGAGTTCATCCAGCCTGGCTCCTTCTTCTCCCAAGATGTTCTTCAGTGTTTGTGCAAATGTGCTTCTGGCAAATACAAGATAAAAATTTGCCAAATATGCCTGGATTTCAGTCTCACTTGAGACCATATTCACATATGAAAAGATGAAGAGATAAATATTAACACAATATCATCCACAAACACCTTCACAAGAATTAGATTCTTTTTTCCAGCTTTACTCATAACAAATAAAAACTGTACACATTTAAGGTGTACAACGTCATTTAATACATGTGTACATTGTGAAATGGTTACCATAGTCAAGGTAATTAACACATTCATCACCTTATTTGTGTGTGTGTGTGTGTGTGTGTGTGGCGAGAACAACTTAATAGCTACTCTTAGCAACTTTCAATTATACAATATAGTATTATTTACTGTAGCCCCCAGGCTGTACATTAGATCCCCAGAACTTATCCATCTTATAACTGAAAGTTTGTAGCCTTGTCCTTGGACCAACATCTCCCCATTTCCCTCATTTCCTAGCCCCTGGAAGCCACCATTTTATTCTCTGATTTTATTCTAATAATTCTCCAATTCTCTAATCCTATTCTTTATTCTGAGTTTGACTTTTTTAGATTCCAAATATAAGTGAGATTATACTGTATTTGTCCTTCTGTGTCTGGCTTACCTCACTTAGCATAGTGCTCTCCAGATTCTTAGACCAGTTGACCATTCAGCAGAGATCAGATCTCTGAATGATATGACAAATGAGATTTGATGAGCCAAGCAAAAGTCGAGAGGGACATAAAGGCCAAAAAATGAAGCAGCTGGAGGTCATTCCCCAGAAGAAAAGTCCCAGGAGCCAATGCCTTAGCTGGTACCACTGCCACCTGAATGGCCATAGGCAGCCTGAAGATACTGGACACACAGCAAGGGACACCTGGATGCAAGAAGCTAAAATGGGAACAGAGGAACACCAGAGATAAACTAAATCAGCTCTCACTGTTTTTGAGAATCAGTCTTAGAAATAAATTATCAGGGCACCTGGCTATCTCAGCCAGTGGAACATGTGACTTTTGATCTCAGGGTCATGAGTTCAGGCCCCACATTAGGGAGAGAGATTACATAAAAAATAAAAATATAAAATTTTAAAAAGAACAAAATAATTATCTTTTCCAATGAAATCCCACACAAAAGTTTTATATTTGTTATTGGTCTTCACTGTAACTGGCTCTGTTCCATCTTTAGCCAGTCATAACATCAGTCTACATGACACCAAACACCCAGCCAATTCAGCCATAATCAAAACTCTAGTTAACCATCCAGCTGTTTTCTGTACGTAACACCAAGCAATCAACTGGACTAACGATATGCCTGGAATGATGGAAAAGACCAGATGTTTTGCCATCACGTAAATGTTAAGTGCCCGTTGAAAACAGGAGTGTTAGCTGTCACTTTACATGTAATCATAAAATGATCCACCCTGCACTCTCTCATGACCAGGACATAAACTCAACAAAGATCTAAGATATGCATGCACAAACACATGTACAAACATGAGCTAAAAATGCTAGCTAGTGAGCATGTGTGTTATGGAACATGTCAGAGGGATAGGGGAAATAAATTATTTCACACAATCTCAACTTTATAAACCTTACTAAATATGTCCCTTCCCTGCCAGTTTGTGCTCTTCTCTGCCCTGTCCTGCCCTGCTCTCAATCTCAGGGAGCAACTTTTCCAGGCTTTTCTGCCCTCTAGCTTTGGCATATGGGAGACAACACTGAACATGAAGGGAAGGAGGAAGGGAATAATTAGGTATTTTCTTCTGTCTCCGATGACATCTCCACAAGCCACAGGTCTTGCCAGTTGACCCACCTTCTACAGTTCTGGTTCCCACCTGAAAACCCCAACTGCAGTCCCTCAAGTTCCTGCATCACCTGTGTCATCTGTTTCCTGGACTAAATTTCACCTACTGAGAGACATAGAGTGACCTTTAATTCTTTGGCTGGACTCTGATACACAGGGTAATCTGAAAAAGTATCTTCTGATCCTGGGATTTCAAGAATAATCTGAGGCCTATGACAGCCCAAGTGCAGAGCTCTCCTTTCACTCTCCTCTACTTGTCAAGTGTTCCAACTAAGAGGAAAAAGAAGTAAATAGACATGACTTATCAAAGCCCAGTCCCAGTCAAAGGTTCCCCCGGTGGTTCTTATGAGACAGAACCCCCAAATCAAATGTTTGTAACACTTTGCAAAATCAGCAAACAATTCTTTCTGCCAGCCTCCATTCCCCTTTTATCTGCAAATGGGCTTTTTTATTATTATTGTGGTAAGAACACTTACATGATATTCACCTTCTTCAAGTTTTAAGTGTACAAGACGTTAACTATAGGCGCAATGTTGTACGGCAGCTCTCCAGAACTTACGCATCTTGCATAATGGAAACTTTATACCTGTTCATTCGTAATTTCCCCCTCCATGCAGCCCCTGGCAACCAATATTTCACTCTACGATGCTCTGATTTTGACTATTAGATGCCTCTCGTAAGCAGGATCATGTACTATTTGTCCTGTGACTGGCTTATTTCACTTCGCATAACATCCAAGGTTTATCCATGTTGTCACATATTACAAAATTTCCTTTTTGAACGTAATATTCCAGTGTATGTATATACCACATTTTCTGAATCCATTCATGCATCGATGGATATTTAGGTAGCTCATCTTGGCTACTGTGAATAGTGCTTCAATGAACATGGGTGTGCTAACATCTCCTCGAGATCAGGATCTCAATTCTTTTGGATAAATACTCAGAAGTAGAATTGCTAGATCATATAATACTTCTAATTTCAATTTTTTAAGGAACTTCTATATTGTTTTCCATAGCAAATGCACCATTCTTCATTCCCACCAACAATGTAAAGGGTTCTAATTTCTCTACAGCCTCACCAATACTTGTCTTTTTTTTTTTTAATAACAGCCATCCTAACATGTGTGAGGTGATGCCTCATGGTTTCGATCTGCATTTTCCTGATGATTAGTAATATTGAACATCTTTTCTTATACTTGTTAGCCATTTATATTTCTTCTTTGGAGAAATGCCTATTCAAGTCTTTAGCACGTTTTTAATTCAGGATATTAGAGGATTTTTTGCTATTCAGTTGTAGGAGTTCCTTACATATTTTAGAAATTAACTCCCTATCTGCTTTATAGTTTGCAAATATTTTCTCCTATTCTATAAGTTGTCTTTTCTCTCTGTTGATTGTTTCCTTTGCTGTGCAGAAGCTTTTTACTTTTTTGTATTTCAAATCATCTATTTTGCTTTTGCTGACCATGTTTTTGGTGTCATATCCAAAAAATCATCGCCATGACCAATGTCATGAAGCTTCCCCCTATACATTCTTCTAGGAGTTTTACAGTTTCAGGTCCTACTTTTAACTCTCTAATTCATTTTTGAGTTCATTTTTGTGTACGGTATAAAGGTCCAATTTCATTCTTTCACATGTGGATATTCAGTTTTCTCAATACCATTTGTTAAAGAGACTATCCTTTCATCATTGTGTATTCTTGACACCTTTGTTGAAAATTAGTTGATGATACAGGCATGGAGTTATTTCTAGACTCTCTATTCTGCTCCGTTGGCCTACATGTCTTTATGCCAGTACCACACTGTTTACTTTTTAAAGATTTATTTATTTGAGAGAAAGAGAGCAAGTAGGAGGAAGGGCAGAGGGAGAGGAAGAAAGAGAATCTCAAGCAGACTCCCCACTGAGTGAGGAGCCGAACTCAGGGCTCCATCTCATGACCCTGAGATCACAACCTGAGCTGAAACCAAGAGATGGACACTTAACCGACTGAGCCGCCCAGGTGCCCCTATACTGTTTTAATCAGTATAACTTTGTATAATATTACAAAATCGAGAAGTATGTCTACAGCTTTGTTCTTCTTTCTCCAGTGTGATTTGGTTATTCAGAGTGCTACATGATTCCATAAGAACTTTTAATTTTTTTTCATGTATCTGAAAAAATACCATTAAAGATTTTACAGGGATTGCAATGTATCTGCAGATCACCTCAGGTAGTATGGACATTTCAATATTAAGTCTTCCAATCCATGAACATAGCATGCTTTCCATATGTTTGTGACTATTTTAATTTCACTCATCAATTTTTTTTAGTTCTCAGTGTACAAGTCTTTCACACTCCCCGATTATGTTTATTCCTATGTATTTTACTCTTTTTATTGATATTGTAAAGGGATTGTTTTCCTAATTTCCTTTTCAAATAGTTTGTTGTTATAATGCAACTGATTTTTGTATGTTGATTTTGTATCCTGAAACTTTACTGAATTCCTTTATTCGTTCTAACAATTTTTTCGAATGGAGTCTTTCGAGTTTTCTCTATTAATCATGCCATTTGCAAACAAGGATAATTTAACTTGGATGACTTTTATTTTTGTCTAATTTCTCTGGCTAGGACTTCCAGCACTACGTTGATTACAAGTGTTAAGAGTGGGCAACCTTGCCTTGTTCCCAGTCTTACAGGAAAAACTCAGTTTTTCACTATTGAGTCTGATGTTAGGTATGAACTTTTTATGTACAGCCTTTATTATATTCAGGTAATTTCCTTTTATTCCTAGTTTGCTGAGAGTTTTTATCACGAAGGTGTGTTGAATTTGGTCAAAACCATTTTCTGTATCTACTGAGATGATCATGTAAATTTTTATCCTTTATTCTGTTAATAAGGTGTATCACATTAATCAATCTTTGTATGTTGTAACATCCTTGCTACCCAGGAATAAATTCCAATGATCATGGTATATAATCATTGAAATTTGTTGTTGAATTCATTTTGGTAGTATTTTGTTGATGATTTTTGCATCTATATTTATTAGGGATATTGGCCTATAGTTTTCTTGTGATATCTTTATCTGATTTTGGTGTTAGAGTAATGCTGATCTCATAAAATGAATTTAGAAGTATTCCTTCCTCTTTAATTTTTTATGAGTTTGAGAAGGATTGGTGTTAATTCTTCCTTAACTGTCTGGTAGAATTCACCTGGCCAGGAGCCTCCAGGTCCTGGGCTTTTCTTTGTTGGAAGGTTTTTGACTACTGATGATTCAATCTTGGTAGGTTGAATGTTTCTAGGAATATATCCTTTTTTTTTTTCCAAGAAATGTATCCATTTCTTCTAGATTATCTAATCTGTTGGTATATAATTGTTCATTCTTAAGATTCTTTTGATTTCTGTAGCAACAGCTGTAATGCCTGCTCTTTCATGTCTGATTTGAGTCTTCTTTTTTCTTAGTCTAGCCGAAGCTCTGTCCATTTTGTGTATCTTTTCAAAAAATAATTCCCATTTTAGTTAACATTTTCTATTCAACTTTCTATTCTCTATTTATTTCTGTTTGAGTCTTTATTATTTCTTTCCTTCTTCTAAGTGTGGGATTAATTTGTTATTCTTTTTCTACTTCCTTGAGATGTAAGGGTAAGTCGTTTATTTGAGACCTTCATTTTGTTTAATGCAGTCTTATCACTAATAGCATCCCTTAGTACTGCTTTTGGTACACCCCTTGGCTTTAGTATGTTGTGCTGTCATTTGTCTCCAGATATTTTCTAATTTTTCTTTTGATTTATTCTTTGACTTGTTGGTGGTTCAGAAGTATGTTGTTTAATTTTCAAATATTTGTGAGTTTTCCAAATTATATTATATTTGAAGTGTCCAGAGTAGGCAAATCCATAAAGATAAAAAGTAGATTATTGGTTGCTATGGGTTGGAGGGGGAAGAATAATGGGGAGTGACTGCTAACAGGTATGTAGTTTGCTTTAGGGTTGATTAAAATGTTCTAAAAATTGATGAGGATATTATACAACATTGTGTATACACAATAAATACCAAATTATATAGTTTATAAGTGTGACCTTCATGGCATATGGATTATAACTCAATAAAGCTTCTATAGAAAAAATCAAATGCCTAGGATTCAACTGCAAAAGATACTGAGCAGGATCAACCAGTGAAATTGGAGAAAAGCCAGAGCAGCATGGTGTCACTGAGACTGAGATAAGAAAATAAGTGTTTCAAGAATTAGGGAATGGTCAACAATGCCAAATGCTGCTAAGTAACTAAGTAAAAAGATAATAAAATAACTGCTGGGGGTGCTTGGGTGGCTAAGTCAGTTAAGCGTCTGATTCTGGCTCAGGTCATGGTCTCAGGGTTGTGGCATGGAGTCCTGTATTATTGGGCTCTGAGCAGAAGAGGGAGTCTGCTTGTCCCTCTCTGTCTCCATCTGCCCCCTTGCCCACTCGTGCTCCCTCTGTCTCTCTCTCAATAAATAAACTCTTTAAAATAAATAAATAAATAAATAAATAAAGTGCTGGATTTGATAACCAATGCCAATAAAAAATAATGAACTTGACTTCTCTTTGTGATCTTTATTAATGCAGTCTATTATTTCAAACTATTAACAAATATTATTGCAAAATATGGCAAAAAATATTACCTTTATAGTATTTGTCAGCTTTCTAAATTTTATTTTCTTGGCCTAAATAAATATTCATTGTCATACTTATTAAAAAACTTAATAAGGGTAGGAAGAAAAATTAAGGACATATTTCAAAAACAGGATAAAAAGTTTAATAATGGGAATACAAAAGAAAAATAATAAAATTAGAAGAACACTAGGAGGGCACCTGGGTGGCTCAGTCAGTTAAGCATCTGCCTTAGGCTTGGGTCATGATCCCGGGGTCCTGGGGAGCTCTGTGTTGGGCTCTCTGCTCAGTGGGGAGCCTGCTTCTCCCCCTGCATGCCCCTCCACCTGCTTGTGTTCTCTCTCTCTCTCTGTGTCAAATAAATAAATAAAAATCTTTTTTAAAAAAGAAGAACACAAGGAGTCAAACATTTGAATGTTAGGTATTTGATGACAACAAAGGGAAATGGAGAGAAGAAAGTTATCAAAGAAAGAATTCAAGAAAATTTTCCAAAGTTAACGGACATGAGTTTTCAGATTGAAAGAGCCCAGTGAGTACAAAGGAAATTAAGTCACACAACAAATACCATCACTGTGAAATTTTAGAGCACAGTTGGGAAAAACAATCCACTAAGAGTCCAGAAAGGAGGGAGAAAGGAATTTCATACAAAGTTTCAAGAATCACAATGACCGAGATTTTTTCAACACTGAAATAAGAGGACTACAATGAAGTACATCTTCAAAATTTTGAGGGGAAATTATCTGCAATCTAGAACTCTATATGCAGTGAAAGTGACAAAATGTGAAGGTAGAATAAAGGCATTTTCAAAGGTACAAAAAATGAAAAATTTTACTTGCTATGCAAAAGCTCTAAAAGCTACCGGAGAATTTGTTCCTCTGATACAAGAGCGTGAACTAATAGGGAGGAGATACATAATTCAGGAAACAAAGGATATAATATAGGAAAGAGAAGGCTTGTGGGGGGAAATCCCAGAGTGACAGCTGTGCAACAGAGCTAGAGAGCAACTGCTCTAAGATCAGAGCAAGTGAAAGGTGGAAGAAGAGATTCCTTTAAGAAGCTGAATCTGATAGAAACCTAATGTGCCTGAAAGTTTAGAGATGGTATTTCCACAATTAGGGAAGAGTTTGGCTAGGATAGTGATAAAATCATAGAACACTACAAGAACAAAAACAACAATAAAACCAGACACATCAACTTCAGGGAGAAGAAAATGTTGTTCAGAAAAAGAAAACTGATCATGGTATACTACTTAGCTCATCCAAAATTAATAATTACATACTCACAAAAATATAAGCCTTGACTACTTATCTAATCAAATAGCCATTGTAGGAGGTAGGTAGGACCAGAAGTGGACTGACCACAGTCAAGGCAGGTGGCATTAAATCAACATCCTTCAAAGCAGCAAGACAAATACAGTGCTAAAAATATTTTCCATTTGAATGTCTCTTTTCATTGACTTTGTACATGCTAACAGTCTGTATTCCTATACTTACAGCATAAGCTGAACATACAAGAGATGCTAAAGAAAACAGTTTATGGTAAATCAGTTACCTAAATGCTTATTTATAAAGGGATTATATATTGAAAGTCAGGCAATATGAAAATGTTTGACCTTAATTTTATGTAAAAGTGTTCTCAGATGTAGTTCTAGAGTGAAGAAAGTATCTTGAAAATATATGTTAAGATTTTGAACTACTTTTTGCAATTCAGCTTATGACATTCTCCTCACAGAAAAACTACTCTCAATATAACATACAAGAAAACATAATATTTTAATACAATTAAAAGTTTATATCATCTGTCCATGTTTGCTGATAGATGCTCAAGTAAAATACAGAGAAACAAGTCAGTATGAAAGCTACTGAAAATATCACTATTCTTTCTATTTATGAGTACTTGTTTTTGTTAAACACACTCACATCTTCATCCTTACCTATATACAAACCTAGAATCTAACACTTAATCATCAGGACCAGCTCAGGGTAAGACTGAAGAAGCACAGCCCACATGCTGAAATTCTGAATGCAATGGCTATCTGAGTCATTCCTATTCCTTCATCACTAAATCCTTCAGAAATCTTTAGCTGTTATCTCTCACTGCCCCCACAGCTTTCTAATTTTTTCCCTAGCAAGTGAAAAGTCTCCAGAAATTTGAAGGAAAGAGAAGGCATAAGCCTAATCAAAGAAGACTGATTACTTTCTTGACATTCTGTAAAAAGAACAATAGCTTCTTAAGGGGCTAAAAAGCTTTCCTTATCCATTCATTTTTAAAATAAACCTGTAATTGGACCATTTGGTTTTAATGGCTCCTTTGACTTAGAAAAGCAGATTCATTATAATTAGTATTTATAAATTCATGTCAAAAAGAAATTTATTAAGAATCATGGTTAAAGTTTGCAATGGGCCTATAGAAGAAAATTTTTCTATTAATCCTGAGATGATTTTGCAGAACACTTAAAAAATTATTTAACACTAAGATACTGTAACTGGGGATCTGAACTATTTTTTCAAAGATAGTTAAAACTGCCACAAAACAGAAAAATCCTCCCAATGTATTATTTCACATAACATTTGAAAACCATAGCAAACCCTGAAGAAGCAAAGAATTTACATGGTATTGCCTGGAAAAATATCTCTAAGTGCACAATAATAGAGAGTAATTTTATTTGAAAATTCGAGACACTTTAAAAGTCTAATAAAAAGAAAATGTTAAAATTATAATCCTTTTATAGAGTCTGAAGCTATATACATATATTCATGTGTGTACATTTATATCATTTCTGAATGGTATTACTATGTTCATAAAAATGCTTTGCTCTTTTTAAGGGAGATTTAGATACTAAATTTTGCACTGAATCTTTAGGGATTTATGCCAAAGCTAAAGCAATATACCAAAGCAAAATTTAAGGAAGAGTGGTTTTTAAACAGAATGAGCTGAAAGGTAATAAAGTGTTCATCCTGTAGGAAGTTACACATATAATCTTCTAATTTGAAGTCAGAAGATTAAAGCTGCTTTTCACTTACCTATACCAATACACAAACTATTTAAGGTAGTTGGCATATTAGTTCTACTTTGGGTCTTCCTGACAATTGTCTGCTGGAAAGAAAGGTAATGACCTCTTTGGACTTCAATCACTCCACATGAAATAAGGACAACAATACTCTAAAATTGTAAGACCTTGCAGAGATTGTAGGAGAAAAGGACTTTACATTTCATGATATTTTTCCAACTGTACAGTTGATGTACAGTTCAAAGAACTTTCTAATTCAGAGAAGCTCTGTGATCCTTTTATTTATCATTGCTTAGATGAACTACTGGACTACATATACATGAGTGGGTCTTGTCACTAATTTATTGGCTATTCTCCTCTATCATAAACTGTGGGGTTCATCTGGTCTTTAGTAGCAATACGTCAAGAAGTAAAAGTGACCTTCAAGCTCCATCAGTATTTCCAGCCACTTTTGCCAAAATGGTATTATTACACTACCCCCTGTGTAATAAACTGGAAAATCATAAAAAATACAAGAAACAATGGCTTACCGACATTAGAGTAGAGGCATTATAAGATTATGACCTCTGTGAGAAGAATAAAAACAGACAATGGGACCTCCTTCTTGGAGACAGTTTCAAGGCAATAACACAGAGTCAAGCAGTTTCACTGAGCTAAAGGAGCAAAGATCAACATTCAGGCAAACCAAGAAAGGTAGAACTTGTGGAATATAGTATCACAGAGGAAAAAGCTGCATAAAGAAAGAATTCCAGAGATCTATAGTGGGGTCCACTTCAGACTTTGGATACTTATCTGTGCATGCATACAAGAAAAGGCCCAAGGCTGGGGAAAGAACCGCAAGAAAGTAGTCAGAAAAACCCTGTGGCTCACATGAGGCTAGGAATAATTTGTTTTCCCATAAGCCAGAACGGGAAAAAAAAATACAGAAAATATCCAGTAGAATCCTCAGAAGGATACTGCATGTCAAGGCACAACATACTTAAATTGCTGAAAACCAAGGATGAAAAGAAAAATCTTAAAATCCTCCAGAAAAATAAGATACATTGTGACACATTACATACAGAGCAATAAAGAGAATGACCACAGACTCTTCATCAGAACCTATGCAAGCAAATGTAGTGAAATAAAAAAAATTAAAATGTCTACCTACATCTCTTTCCAAAGGGAAAATATCATTCAAGAATGATGAATAAATATGCATTTTCAGATGAATAAAACTAAGAGAATTTATCACCAATAGAACTACACTCCAACAACGTTAAAGGAAGTTTCTTAGGCAGAAGAAAAATAACACCAGATATAAAGTTAAACTTTCACAAAGGATGGAAGAAAGCCAGAAATGTGGAAAAATATAAAGGACAATTTTCTCATTTTTAAAACTACCTTCAAAATATAATTGTTTAATGTAAAAATGGTAATAGTGTAGTTTGCAATTTATAGTACATGTAGAAGTAAAATATATGACAATAATACCACAAGGGTAAGGAGATGGAAGTATACTATTGTAAAGTTCTTAAACTTCACATGAAAAGGTACAATACTGGGGCTCCTTGGTGGCTCTGGTTTCAGCTCAGATCATGTCTCAGTGTCCTGAGATCAAGCCCCAAGTCAGGCTCCATGCTCAGTAGGGAGTCTGCTTGAGATTCTCTCCCTCCCCTTCGCCTCTCCCCCCAACTTTGGCACAGATGGGTGTGTGTGCTCTCTTTTTCTCAAATAAATAAATAAATCTTTAAAAAAAAAAAGAAAGGAAGAAAAGGTACAATATTATTTGAAGTTAGACTATGGTAAGTTAAAGTTACATATTGTCAACCCAAGAGAAAATAATAAAAAGCAAAACAAGGAGGTAAAATACAACAATGGAAATAAAATGTAATTATAAAAAAAATAGTCAATTAATCTCCATAAAAGAAAGAGGACTGGGAAAAAGAAACATAAACTGGTGAGGCAAATAGAAAACAAACTATGAGGCGGGTAGATTTAAATCCAACCATATGAAAAATGACACTAAATATAAACAGTCTAAACATTTCAATTAAAAGACAGACTGCCCTATTGAACAACAACAAAAAAAGGACAAGAAAATCTCTGTAAATATAAAGACAAAAGTAGCTTAAGAGGATGGAAAAATATATGCCCTGCTAATACTAAACAAAAGAAAATTTGAGTGGCAATACTTCAGAACAAGAAATATTATCATATGAAATCATATTATCATATGACTGAAGAATTTTTCATAATAATAAAAGGGTTAATTCATAAACAAGACATTATAATCCTAAACACATATGTATCTACTAACAGAACTTCTAAATGCAAAGTGTAAAACTGACAGAACTGAAAGGAAACACAGACAAATCTTGATTATATTTGGAGATTGACACCTCTCTTTCAGTAACTAATAGAATATAGTCAGAAAGTCTGAAGGACGTAGAAATTCGAACAAGGCTATCAACTAATTTCACCTAAAAGACATTAAAAAATACTATACTCAAGAGTAGACTACACAAATTCTCCAAGCACACGTTGAACATGTTCCAGATTAGATCATATTCAGTTCCATAAGATATCTCAATAAATTTAGGAGAATAGAAATCTTATAAAGTATGTTTCGTGTCTACAAAAGAGTTAAATAAAAATCAACAAGGGATATTTGGGAAACCCCCAAATACTTGAAAATTAAACAACATACTTCTAAATAACTCACGAATAAAAAAGAAATGACAAGGAAAAATTGAAAATATTTTAATTGCATAAAAATAAGAACACAACATATCAAAATTCATGGAATGTAGCTAAAGCAGAGGTTAGAAGGAAAATTATAGCAAATGCTTCTCTTAGAAAAAAGGTCTCGACTTAATTACTAAGCTTCTACCTTAAGAAATTAGAAAAAGAATGGAAAATTAAACCAAAAGCAAGCAGGGAGAAGAAAATAATAAAGAGCAAAAATCAATGGCATTAAAAACACAAAAACAGTACAAAAACAATGAAACCAAAAACTATTACTAGGAGAAAAATCCATGAAATTGATAATTTCTAGTCAGAGTGATTAGGAAAAAAAGAAGAGACACAAATTACCAACATTTAGAATGAAAAAGAAACATTACAGATCCTAAAATATTAAATGAAGATTCCTGCCCCTAAAGAGTTTATAATCTAGGTGGTAGGACAGGTTCAATGCACAGAAAACAATGAACAATCTTATACTCATATCAATAATAATAATAGTAATAACAATAATAACAACAACAATCCATCACCTACTATACGCCAGGAAAAGTTCTAAGTACTTTATATATATCAAAGTGTTTAATCATCACAACCATAATAGGTAGATACCATTATTAACCCCATTCTACAGATGTGTACTTTAGGCACTCACCCAATGTAGATATGATAACAGTAGATAGGAGATAATTTAGTAATTCAGACTCAGGATGAGAAATCAGGACAAGGAGGAGAAAAGAGGATTGCACTGACCCTGGGAATTTGTCATGGAAGAGATATAAGGCTTAAGCTAGCTCTTGCAAGATCTATTCTGATATCTACCAAGTTTTCAACACTAGGTGTCCCAATCTAATATTAGCAGAGATCTAGTACTTCAACACAGTGGTGTAAATCAATGTTTCAGCTGTTTCAACAAACATTTATTGAATACTTACTATGCTTCAGGCTCTGGGATCATAGACACAGGCAAGAGATGGAGAGCTATTGAATATGTATATACAATATGCACCATACTGGTAGATGTCATTGAGGTACAATCCTCACTCTCAAAAAGCTCATAATCCAGTTCTGTGTGTATGTGTGTGTGCATGTGTATAAACAAATTAGAAAGCAACTGAAGCTAGATAATAATTATTAGCTAACCTGAGTAATATTATATATGAGTTAGGAAAATAGAAGATTAATGTGTTATCCAGACATAGCTTCATGAAGGAGATGCTTTGGAGCTGAATACTGAAAACCCAGTCATAGAGAGAGAGAGAGAAAAGAGAGGGGCAATACCAGCTATTGATAAGATGAGGAAAATTCAGGTGGGAATAAGCAGTCTGCTTTGCTAAAGGTAGGTAATGCCAGAAGATAGCTGAAGATAAAGCTGAATGTGAAAAAGGGGCAGGAGCATTATAAGTTGGGGCATAAAAATTAACTTGAATCCCAGATTTTTGTTGAAATATAGGCTTGATAAATTTCTCCAAATTCTAATAAAATTATTCTGTTTTAGTCAGGCAGGAGAAAGGGCATAAATACAAAAGGGAGCACAGAGAATTCCCAAAACAACAGAGAAAAATATTTCAATGATCATTTGCTATGCATGCAATTTCCAGGGAACTCAGAAATATCAATAAAAATCAAAGTAGAGAAAAAATATACCTAATCGAAGATTTTATTGATTTTTAAAAGACAAAAGCTTCTTAAGCAATTAATTAACATGTATCACTGATGCCACCAAATATCATCAAACCATATAATAGGAAATAGGAAGCTTAAAGTAATATAATCATTGGTACTCCTATGGGCTGGTAAAGTGCCTGTTCTGCTCAAATGACAGGGCACTGGGTCGTCAGTGCGTCCAAGGGATATTCCCACTGCAATCTGTCAGCATATTGGCAAATGTTCTTAGTGACAGGAACACACAGCCCAGGAATAGAGTCTTACCCTCATTCATGGCTCAAAGCATCTCAGTGCAGTGTTGCTCTCCTGGCTCCCTCCAATGGCCCCAAATACCAATTAAGCAGCTTCACAATCTCAGTATCTAAATGTGAACATAGGTATCAAGTTTGAATGCCTGATGAGACTAACTAAACACTTTGCAGAAATGTGAAGTAATCAGTCCCAAAATGGAAGGGAAAAAAAAAGGAAATCCTCAGAAGTGGATCTGACATGGTTCCTGTCCCTATTGAAGTTTCATAAGATCACAGCTGAGAGAACGTTCTACCATAAATTGAAAGGCTCTGCATTAACAGCAGGAAACAAAAACCCATTTCACAAGTCATCCCCCACTAATTCAGCACATCCACCACAAATTCTCAAGTCGTCACATTGTCGTATATCGCCACCTAGCGTCCACAGGCAGATGCATGTTAACGCCGGCTGAGCCCAAAGGCGATGTTTTTCTGCAGTCACCCGTTCCAAGGGCTTCCTGCTAGACTTGGCTATTCACCACATCAGGCTTCCTAGTGTGACTCCTCATTGTACTTCAGGGCATACCAATGAAAGTGTACTAATGAATTTATTTTATTCTAGTTAAATTCTCATTTTGTGGATTGTCAAGTACTTTGAAACTGCATACTCTTCCCAGGATGACTCTTTCTCTCTCTCTTCTTTAAGAGGTGGGAGTGGGCAGGGGGAGAAGAAGAATCTCAAGCAGGCTCCACATCCAGCACGGAGCCCCAAGCGGGGCTTGATCTCACAACCCTGAGATCAGGACCTGAGCCAAAATCAAGAGTCAGATGCTCAACCGACTGAGCCACCCAGGCGCCCCAGGATGACTCTTTCTTGACACTTAGCATACACCTGACTCCCCACCATTCCTTCTCACTATTCTCTACTATTGGGGTGTAGACACTACAATGGATGTCTCTAGAGTGCATAGATTTTGATAGCATTATTTGCTACATGAGATATAACTGGATAGAGAGGGTTGTATCAGATATGCATCCAAATTGTTCATACTACCAACATTTGAGTGGCTTTAGAATTGTTTCATTTTGTAGATTTGCCCTTTCCCTCCTTCTAGTCCTATAACCACACAGTGGGAAAGAGAAAGATATGTTAATGAATATCAAAACCCAACAGAATAACAGAATATAACAAAATTAAAACAATTCCAAGGATTAATTTACTTCAGAGACCCCATTTCCCTCCAAGCAATCTTTAGAGTATAAGCCCAAACAAGCCATTTCTAGACAGGAAGTGTGACAAATTTTTGAAGATACAAGCTGTTAGATGGCAATAAATTATCTCAAAGCATTTTAGACCTACATCACTCTCTCTGGGTCAGATCTTTTCTGCACTAGGCAAAATAGAAGATGTGAGCAATTAGAACACATGACTTGTAGACACATGAATGGGGGACAGCTTTCTTAGTTTACCTTGGAGTTAGATATGCCAGATTGCCATGTAAAATTTAGGGCATACTTACACTAAAAAATTACTCATTGTTTATCTGAAACTCAAATTCAACTGAGTGCCCTGTATTTAATTAGGCAACTTTACTTGGAATGGAACAAAAGACCTCGTTGGAGAAAATAACTAGGCTCCTAGCAGAACCACAGTCATTTTTATGAAAATGGTTGCTTTGGTGGGGTTCCAGAGACCAGTATCAAAGCAAAGGCCCAATACTGTAAGCCTTCAAATAATACTCTATATTTAATACTTTAAAATTTATGAAACATTTCACATATATTATCTGGATTCTCCTAATGACAACTCTTATGTGGTTATTTTTATGACCATTTCAAGGCTCACAGATGCTAAGGAATTGCCATGGTGATCCACATGAAGCGGTATGGAAAAGCCAGAACTTGAATCCAAATCTCTCAGTATGGTGCAATGTCTACAAATAAAGAAAATGTTCGTGTGGACACTACACAAGACTTTCCATTGTGACATAAGGCCAGGAAAATGAAATATTCTCAAAGTCACTGAGCTGTCTAATACACTTTCAGACTAGAGTCCAGCTTGATTTTTTTAAAGCAGAGAACATTCACTTTATTTCCCCAAGTACAGTGAGACATCATTCTCCTGATGTAGGTTTATTCACAAATACCTAACCACTACACTTTGTAGGCCGTTTATATGTCCTAGAGACCCTTGATAAAGTCAAAATTTGTTTAACTCAGAATTCACTTTCCCTAGATCTTTACATTTGAAATTTAGAAAATGTTCTTGTAATAATCCCATTAGCTGTTAAGGCGCAGGTCTGTTTTTAAATTGTACAGCAGTGACAGCTGGTGTTCATAGTGTGTATTACACTTCTCCCTACCACAGTTTTTTACCTTTTACTTATGGTCCTCAAATTCTAGTTCTCATAAAAATTCCCTGAAGAATTTCTTAAAATGCAGCTTCCTAAACCCCTCATAGATTCTGATTATATACATCTGAGGTAATGTACATTATACAAGCTCCAATGCTACCATCCCTTTCTTCATCCTGGTCAATCTCATATAAGAGAACATTATTGTTACCACCCCTGACCAGCACTGTGCACATATATGGAAATCAAAGGTATAAGTAGGAGGAGTTCATTGATGATGATAATGCTGATAATGATGATAAAGATGATCTCAGCTAACACTTATTGCACACTAAGTGCTGTGCACTGTGCTAAGTCCTTTACATGGATTACCTCATATAATCTTCTAAATATATCTATAAAGTAGATAATATCAAGGGCACCTAGGTGGCTCAGTCAATTAAGTATCTGGCTCTTGATTTCAGTTCAGGTCATGATCTCAGGGTCCTGAGATTGACCCCCCTGTCTCCAGGCTCAGTACAGAGTCTGCTTGTCCCTCTCCCTCTGCTCTTCTCCAGCTGGTGTGTGTGCTCTCTCTCTCTGTCTCTCTCTCTCTTTCTCATGTAAATAAATACATAAAGTCTTTTAAAAAGAAGTAGATAATATCATGGTCTCCACTGTAATGACAAGGAGGCAGAGAGATGAGCAAATAGATAACTGTTATATCTAATATCACAATTAAAGTCCAGTGATTGTATGAATCACATTCAAACTAAAAACCGAAATATTAAATAGAAGGCTTCTCTTCCAGTATGTCCTAGAGATACACAACATTCACTCCCTATAATATTCATGTGTTGCCACTCAGCAATAGATGGCTAGAACATACAAGGTGTTTCCAGGAAAAGCTTGAGTTTTCTAGAAATGGCTAAAATATGTGCCTATCTTAATGTATCAAATACTAAAGAGATAGTGTGGGTAACTTAAAAAGATGTGCTCTTAATAGCTGAGTTCTGTGACTGAGTCAAATAATAAAAACCAAGTGTTCACAGATTTTTACTTTTATCCACACCCTTTTTTAATTTCTACTATTATCATTTTACACATTGTTTTCTTACAACGAGGTAATAGTTCCATGTAGCATTTTTTAAAATAACACAAAATATTGTCTTCAAACTTCTAATGTGCTTTAGACACGCTTGGCCGAGCAGAAAATAGCCCACATGCCCACGGAGGGAGGACTGGGAGGTAGCTGCATGGTGAGAGCGCTTACTCCCCTCGCCATCCCCAAAGCTGTCCTGACTCATGCCAGGTCCCCAGTAGGTATCCTGCACCTAGAGGGTAGCCTTGCCTTCTCCACATGGTCAGTCAAGGTCCTGCTCCAGCTAGCTTCTCCAGACACCCCTACAGGAATCCCTCTCTTCTCTGAAAACTGTTTGAATAACTCCCGGAATCACCTATGGCCCCAGTGCTTTCCGATTCCTTCTGTTCTGATGAGTAAACTGAGGCTGTCAGAGGGGAAGGCATCGGGCACAGGCTACAACAGGCCGTGGCCATGTTCCAACACAAGCTGGGACTCGTTCTGTCGAGCTGCAGCCGTGGCCTCACAGACACCGTCCCATGAGCCTCCCCCATGCTGAGGGCCACAGACAAGGGAAGACAGGCACAGAGGACCCTGGCTCTCCCCTTGACGTGTGTGGGGTTGAATGGGGGGGGCGGGAGAGACAGACCTCCCACATCGTCTTCTGAGTTTTATTGTCGTGGAAGGCATAGAGATTTCGGAGCCAGACAAATCCAAGGTTTAGTCTCACATTCACCACTACATGTAGTTGCACAGCGTTGAGCAGTTTGCTTAGGCTGAGTCTCAGTTTCTTCACTTAATGCAGTATGGACACTACTACTCTCCCAGCCCAGTGGTCGGATAGATAGATGTTATGGAAGCATGGAGCCTGGAAACAGAACAACCAAAAGCAGCTGTTGTTAATGGTAGCTTGTTATTAATGATCCACATTTGTCATCTATTCAGCTTCATCTATTCAACATTTATTGATCACCTCTGTGGCAGGAATACAGTAAAGTTCCAGGAATACAATAAACAAACAGATAAAGTCTCTGTACTCAAGAAGTTTCTGTTTCATCCTCTGAATGCCCAGTTATCAAAATTCCCCACCCCCCACTCCATTGAAATTCCTGTGGCAAAGTCACTGTTGCTGGATTTATTAAATAAGACGAAACTCAGTAAGACCTTTTTGTAGCATCTAGTAATATTGAGCAATAATAGCAATAATTCTTGATGTCTAGAACAGTCTCTCCTGATTTCCTTCTACTTTCTAACTGAAACTTGCCAGTTTCTGTTGCTAGATTTTCTTGTTACCCATTTAATTAATATTTCCTAGTATTCTGACTTTTCCCTTTTTCTTTTATACTCTACACAAGTAGTTCTTAAACTTTCAGAGTCATGAACTCCTTTAAGAATCTGAAGAAGCTATGCACCCTCTCCCTATGGGAAAAAAAATGAATCTACTTAAAAATATACAAAAATTTGCATACATTTTCAGGAGTGCCACAGACCCTTCCCCCTTCCCATAAAGCCCATTGTTGAACTTTAGGTTAAGGGGTTCCCACGGTTTGAAGTATTATCCATACGTCAAGGATCCTCAAATCTCTCTCTCCTACAAAAACCACTTTCCTGAGCAATAGGCCTACTTCTAAATGACTTATTGTCAACTCCACATGAATGCCCCATAGGCACCTTAAAACTCAAGATATCTCAAACCAAACTCTTCCTCTTTCTCCGAACACCTGTTCTCCTGGAAGACAATACGTGTGGGAAAGAGAACACTATTTTTGAACATAACAGACCTAGATTTAATTCCAGCCCTGGAAGCTTCAGAAATATACTTAACCACTTTCTGCTTTCATTTCTTCTTCATATTTAACACGTGCATAATAGTATCTCTATTTTCTATATTGTTATGAGAATTAAAACAAATAATGCAAAAATCCCTATCCCAAATGCCACCACATAGTATACATTCCACAAATATTAATATTACTGAATTCCCAATAAAGCAAAAGCAACTCTATTCACCAAATAACCTAAGTCAAAAATTTAGGAATCATCTTCACACACCCTTCCAACCCATCCTCTAAATGGCAGCCAGAGGACCTTCCCAAGATGCAAATCCGATAATGCCATATCTATATCTATATCTATGTCTATATCTATATCTATATGCTTCAAATCTTTCCAGTTGCTTCCAGGATTACATCTATCTCAAGTACTGCACTGAAGGCTGACTATGATCTGGCCCCTGTCCATGCCAAAGTTATTCCCTTGACTACTTGTAGATCTTCTCAAGTATGTGCAATGTTTAGGATTCCACAACTCTGTTCACACTGCTTCCTTTGCCTGAAGTGTCCTCACCCCTCCACATCTTTTCTTGGCATTCAGGCAAACACCCATTCATCTTTCAAAACACAGTTCAAGCATCACCTCTGCTATGAAGTTACTCCTGACAGCCTCCTGCCATACCATTGATCACTGACTCCTTTTATCTCTCATCTGTACCTGACAGATGATTTCTATCATGGCAAAGATGAATAGCATATGCTTCCTCATCTCAAAAAGCTTACAGTCATCATTCAACAAGAAATCCTCTTATATAACCTGGACAAGTAAGCCAAAGAGAAACTACAAGGCATGAAAAAATGAGTTATAAGCAACTTCAACACTCAGCTCAGTGGTCTTTTCTTAGAAGCTTTTCTGTGACTCCCAAGCTCCAAGCTGTGTGTGTGCATGTATATGCTATATGTTAGCTATATATAAACTCATTTAATCTTTAAAGTGTGTAGGGCAAGCACTATTATTATTCCCCTTTTACAGGTGAGGAAACGAAAACATAAAAAGACCAACTTGCCTAACATTACCTACTCCGAAATAGTGGTATGAATAAAGTATGGACTTCAGTTAATTAAAAAACAATTGATAAATGAAAATTATATATTGTTTATAAATAAATTGTTTGATATATATATACATACATATTTATTGAGCCTACTAAGGGCCTGGGACATAAATAGAAAAACCTACATGTCCTATGCTCGAAAACAGTGATTCGTGAAAAACTAGTAACTATGATAATAAAGAACTTAAGATTGTATCTCTTGGCGGCAGTAAGAAAGCCTTAAAAGGAACCTATCAGGGGCGCCTGGGTGGCACAGCGGTTAAGCGTCTGCCTTCGGCTCAGGGCGTGATCCCGGCGTTATGGGATCGAAGCCCCACGTCAGGCTCCTCTGCTGTGAGCCTGCTTCTTCCTCTCCCACTCTCCCTGCCTGTGTTCCCTCTCTCGCTGGCTATCTCTATCTCTGTCAAATAAATAAATAAAATCTTAAAAAAAAAAAAGGAACCTATCAAATAGATCAATGAGTTAAGGAACGAAATGAAAGGAAANTTGTGTTCCCTCTCTCGCTGGCTATCTCTATCTCTGTCAAATAAATAAATAAAATCTTAAAAAAAAAAAAGGAACCTATCAAATAGATCAATGAGTTAAGGAACGAAATGAAAGGAAACCTAAACCCAGATCAGGAACCCTCCTCCTTTCACGTCACCCCACCTCACCTTTTCTCCTCCTACGGCGTTTCCCCGCGACTATCCAATGGAAGGTAGGCTCCACGGCACTGTTATGCGCATGCGCATCATCAATTCGACGATCCTTTGCATCGATGCTTTCGGAAGCAACTTCTTCAGCCTGGTCACTGCCAGCGTCGGCGCTACCCCTACGGCCGTCGCCGTCGCCATTTTGACGGCGCAAAGAGTGAGGGTCTGGGACAGCTGGAGGCGGCGGCGGCGGCGGCGGGACTGGTACGGATGGTTTCCGCCCACGTTAGCCCCTCCAAATTCGCCCGTCTTTTTGGTTCTACAGCACTCGGTATTGCTCCTATTCCGATAGGGTCCCTGTCGCTCTCCCTAATCCTGTCACTCTATAGGCTGTTTTCGCTTCCTCATCGTCAGTTCCGTTCGAAACCTTATTTGGAGCTGTTGTCAAGCTCCCCTGACCTGTGTTGAAATACCTGCTTCGACCCTCGGAACTCTGTCTCGGCCACTGGCTCCTAGTTCCCCGCTCTCATCTGGTCCGAGTTGCTTGCGGGGGCGGGGGTGGGGGCACAAACCGGGAGGGCTGGGTGCTGCACGGCCTTCTCTGGGCAGGGATCTGTGCCCTGTAGGGGCTGGGGGCCAATTCTGGCCTTCCTGGGTTATGGGGAGAGCTTGAACTTTGGTCGTAGTGGAGTGACACATAGTAGGAGATGGTGGACGTTACCCGAGTTGTGTGCTAGAGCTTCATCGGTCACTAGCCTGTTTTGTTTTGTCCGTTCTCAGGAATAACTTTACGAAGGGAAAAATATTTTGCATCTGCCCTCTCCACTGGAAATGGCCACTGTGAGTAAATTAGTCTCTTAAGCAGTATAGTGGTTTGGGAACTTGCTAGGAAATGGAGGGATGGGTTTAATTATGATGGCATTGGTGGTATGTTTTTTGTGCTTAGATGTAGTGTATGAAAAATGTCAGGGAAGCTTTGAAGGTAGTTTGAACACAAACGTCTTCTTCAACACTCGTGTACTTGTTTCTACAAATGCATTTTTGGAAATAAATTCAATGCCAGGATCCTTTCAGTATTTTTGAAAGACATTATTTCAGTAAATATTTAGAATCTATTTTTAAGTTATTTTTTATTTCTTTGGTTAGCTAAACTGAAGGTTTTTTAACAGTTTCAGTCTAGCAAGTAACCTTCCAAATCCTACGAAATGAGAACAAGAGATACGATTCACATAGATCAGAAATACTGATTGTAAGTCACCAGTTTAGACGCATCCTACCTTAAGGAGTTCATATAGTAGGGGACAATAGACATACATGAAATAGCTACAATAAAAGTGTAAAGTAATTATTTCTTAAAAGCTACACAAAGGTACATCCAGATCCAAAGCTTTGTGAGGAGGAGAAACAAGGGGTTTGGGATCACTTAATCAGGGAAGCATTTAATCTGAGTTTTGAAAGATGGTGGGATTTAGATAATCAGAGATTTGAATGAAAGAACAGAAGACATATTCAGAGACACCTTCCCTTTCAAAAATCAAGAAGTCATTTCTGCCTTCTGCAATGTCAGATATGTGAAAGAGATTAGAGGGAAATAAGGTTGGATTGTGGAGTTGGAATCAAGTAATATAGAGCCTTGAATGTCACACTCAGTATTTAAATTTGATTCTTTAAGTTGTGGTTGTTTAATCAGACCTATCTTAGGAAGATTAATATGGCAACAAGTAGGATAATATTCCTGTAACTGAACATGATATGTTCAGAGTCTAATGACGTGACTGTAGGGACAAGTCATAAAAGTAAACCACTAGTCTGGACCTATTTTAATGTGAATTTTTACTTAGCCAGAACCACAGAAAGGGAATGTTGTAAAACAAGCATGGGATACTCTGAAAAGTAACTAGAATAGAATGCTAATGTTTAACCTGGTTTTATTTTGATTTAAATGAATGAAATAGTTCAGCAGGTGAATATTTTGTTACTGTTAAAAAGTTCATATGAAATAAAGTTTAGTATTCAAATATACTTTAAAAATTTGTGTTTATATGCACTGTAAATACTGAATGGATGTCAGTTATGAAATATGCAAGTATGTGTATCTTCAACTATTTAGTTAGCATACATAGCAAGAGTCATAAATGTCCGTGCTTTGGAAGCTGGACAGATAAATCAAGATGCCTTGGTGGGAACTCTGACAAACCGAAATTTTCATTTCTGACATAATGGGAGCAGCCTTTCCTTAGCTGTGGTGATTTATTGCTGACTAATGCCATTTAGGAATATGAATCCAATGCTGCCAGCTCTTCTGAGTTTTCAAGAACAGCTGAAAATGTGGATGTTTTCTGTGAAATCTATAAGTTCTCAATGTTTATATCCAATTCAAAATTTTTTATAACAGTGTGGACCACACAAGAATGTCTATAATTATATATGAATGAATTTCCTAGATGGATATAGATGAATTTCCTAGATAACCAGTTTTCAGTCTTTGGTATAGATCCTATTTTCTGCTCACATGACCAAAAGCAGGACTTAGTCCTAAAACAGTGCTTAAAAGACAGTTTCTCTTTTTATACTAATAAGGATTTTAAAATTATATTTTAATAACTGGTCATCTTCCCAAGTCTAGAATCCTAGGTTTGAAGTAGTCATATACAAAATCATACTTATCCTCATACTAAAATAAACTGACTATTCAATTTTTGAGTTATTTATTGGCTGTCATATTTATCAGCTGACTCAGCGTCATAAAATCTGCCAAGTAAAGAATGTGAGGATCCTATAGGTTAAAAAGGAAACTTGAAATACATTAACATTGTCATCAGCTATTCCTTTCAGTGGACAAATTAGATACTGGCTTATTTTGCCATTAAAATGAAATATAAATAAATAAAATAACATGAAACTCGATGATTAGATTTTCTTAGATTGGCAATAGAATTCACATTATAACTTTTGTTGAAAGCTTTACCATCAAGGAAAAAATCTAAAGTAGAATCTAGTGGCCTTGGCATTCACAGGCTAAAATAATCCTTAATAATATTAGGAAGTTGCTAAAATAATTTGGATAATCTTTCTTTTCCTTTTTTGCTTGTGAAGCAATTTATTATCACAAATATTTTGATAATCATATTTTAATTTTAATGGTATATGGAAGTATATTGTGGAAATAAGTAAAACAGTGCATGTAAAGCACTTAGCACAGAACGTAGCCCGCAGTAACTAACATCTGTTGATTACTTGCTATTTAATATTGCCCCTTTCAGATAATCTCTTATTGAGCCTCTTGTTATTTTGAGGCCTTCCCCAAAATATTTTTGGAGTTTAAAATTTTATATTGCCTTTAGATCCTGAGCCATAGTCTATTAAATGTAAATGTCTTCATTTGTAAAGGTAAATTTCAATTATAGAAACACCCAAAAGTCTGACTTTGTCTAGTAAGTTAAAATCTAATAATTATCATGTTTATCTCGTTAGGCAGGTTGGGTCCTAACCCAAGGAAGGATGCTTAAATTTTCAGGTGGCCAGAGTGCTCTGGAGAGGGGCTTTGTACTTTTGAGATACATAAAGAAGTTTCTATTTATCCAGGTCTTGAAGACAGGTCTTGAAATTTGCTAGCCCTGGAAGAAGAGGGGAAAAGGGCATGAAATTTTATGGCAGGATAAAAGAAGGCAGAGAAATATGGGAAATGTTGGAGATATTTTTATGTGACTAAAGAATTGAAAAGGGAAAGGTGGGTAAAGTTAGTAAGAAACTATGCCAGAGAGGTAGGACAACAAGTTAGGATATTCTCCTGTACTTATGATGAAAAGTCAGAACACATGGGTTGGAATTCAGACTACTTTGTGAAAGGGAAAAAGAATGATTCTAAAGTATCAAATGTCTAGACTATTTCAGCATCCCAGTAACTAGTTTTCATACCACTCCAGTCCATCCTGCCCTAAGTGGTACATTCCTAAAAAACCTATTCTTTCCTGCCTCCAGATTAAAATTCTGATTTATTGTCTTGATGTAACAAGCCTTTTACTGTATCAAATATAAAGCCTTTTATAATTGCCCACAACTTAACTTTCAAGCCTATTTTTTACTGCACGCCCTTAAATATTTACCCTCACTGAATTTATTACTCTTTTGAATATAGTTTTTTGACTATACATCTGTTCCTGAAAGTCACTCATTGAAATGCCCTTTCCTCTGCAAATTTCTGCTATTTCTTCAAAACCTGTTATATTCTTTCTGAATCTTTTCCCTCCTCCCTCAAGGATCTCTTATTGGTTCAGATCTTTTAATAGCATTTCACGATAATGTATTGGTTCTTACATGTTTTCTACTAAGAAACCAAGAGTTGGCATTTTTGTTTTTTAATGTGAAGGGACAGATAAGTAAATATTTTAGGCTTTCTATACCATATAGTCTCTGTGCAACTACTTAACTCTCATTATGGCATGGAAAGCAGCCATAGACAATACATAAATAAATAGGTGTGGCTATGTTAGAGTAAAACTTTATTTACTAAAACAGCAGGGTGTGTGCAGCTATAGTTTGCCAACCCCTGCATTAAATTACTCTGACACAGGGCACCCAGGTGGCTCAGTCAGTTAAGCATCAGACTCTTGGTTTCCACTTAGGTCTTGATCTCAAGGTGTTGAGATCTGCATCCAGCAATGCATGGGGAATCTGCTGGAGATTCTTTCTTTCCCTCTGCCCCCTCCACCTTTGTGTACCTGTGTATGCGCACATGTGCGAGTGTGCTTGCACACTCTCTCTCTCTCAAATAAGTAAATCTTTAAAAAATAATAAACAAATTACTCTGACCCAAGTATTTTGCTGAAAGTTTCTGCATGAACGATGTTTACACATTCACCTGTTGTAACTGACCTCAGAGTCCAAGAAATGAACGTAGGAGCAAAAAATTTAGCACAAAGCTATGTACTAAAGGTGTTGAAGACAACAGAAAAATCATATTTGTACTACCTTTTTTAGTGTTGTTTCCAAATAGGGCAACTTTTAGAGGTTCCTGTTCTCTCTAGTGTGGCATTCTTGATTCTAGCCTTTATTGGAAAGGCCATTTTACACAAAATAACTTATTACTTGTTTGTTTTTTAAATAGATTCTTTTAAATTATATACATAATGTTTGCACATGGTAGTTGCTCAATAATAGAATAAGATTTGGTTTTGAAAGATACATTGCAGTGTGAAGATTTGCCAGAGATTGTCTGTGTAGGTATAACACGTACATCCAGAACAAATAATGTTAATTTTTGTGTTATTTTTAGGTGCTCTGTAATAGAGCCAGACTGGTTTCCTATCTCCCAGGATTTTGCTCTTTAGTTAAAAGGGTCGTCAATCCCAAAGCCTTTTCAACTGCAGGATCTTCAGGTTCTGATGAGTCTCATGTGGCCCCTGCACCTCCAGATATATGTAAGTAAAAGTTATAATGATTTACTTATACTTGTTACAAAACACCCACCTCCCTTTTGGCAACCACCAGTTTATTCTCTGTATTAAAGACTATTTTTGTTTGTCCCTTTTCTCTTTTTTCTTAAATTCTACATGAGTGTAATCATATGGTATTTGTCTTTCTCTGACTAAATTATTTCACTTACTGTTATACCCTGTACATCCATCCATGTTGCTACAGATGGCAAGATTTCATTTTTTTTTAATGTCTCAGTAATATTCCATTATTTATATATACCACATCTGTATCCATTCATCTGTGGATAGATATTTGGATTACTTCCATATCTTGACTATTATAAATAATGCTGTGTTAAATATAGGGGTGTATATATCTTTTTTTGTGTGTTTTCATTTTCTATAGGTAAATACCCAGTATTGCAATTGGATCATTTGATAATTTTTTTAATTTTTCAAGAAATCTACTGTTTCTCACAGTGTCTGCACAATTTGCCTTCCCACCAACAGTACACAAAAGTTTCTTTTTCTCCACATCCTTGCCAACACTTGTTATTTCTTGTATTTATTTTAGCTGTTCTGACAGGTATAAAGTGATATTTCATTGTGGTTTTGATTTGCCTTTCCCTGAGGATTAGCGATATTGATTATCTTTTCATGTGCCCACCAACTACATGTCTTCCTTAGAAATATGTTTGCTGATGCCCTCTGACCATTTTTTCATAGGGTTTTGGTTTGGTTTGGTGTTGAGTTGTTTAAGTTCTTTATATATTTTGGATATTAACCCCTTATCAGATACAGCATTTGCAAATATCTTTTCCATTCAGTAGGTTGCCTTCTTTTTGTTGTTTCCTTCACTGTGCAAAAACGTTTTATTTCAGTATAGTCGCAGTACTTTAATTTTGCTTTTCTTTCCTTGCCGAGGAGAAATATCTAGAAAATGTTTCTGTGGCCTATATCCACAAAATTACTGGCTGTGTTACTGAAGTATAGTTGACAGTGTTACATTAGTTTCAAGTGTACAACATAGTAATTCATTAATTTTATACATTACACAGTGCTTAGCATGAAAAGTGATTTAAGTGTAGTTACATCTGTCACTATACAACCTTATTGCAGTGTTATTGACTGTATTCCCTGTACTGTACTTTTAATCCCCGTTACATGTTTATTTTATAACTGAAAGTTTGTACCTTTTAAACCACTTAATTATTTTGGCCATCTCCCCCCCCCCCTTCCCTCTGGCAACTACCAGTTTGTTCTCTGTATCTGTCTGTCTTTTCTGGCTTTTGCTTTCTTGTTTTTTGGTTCATTTGTTATGTTCCCATATTTAAGTGAAATCACTTAGTATTTGTTCTTCTCTGTCAGACATATTTCACTGAGCATAATATCCTCCAGGTCCATGTATGTTACTGCAAAGAGCAAGATTTCATTCTTTCCTAATGGCTGAGTAACATTCCCTTGTGTGTGTATACAATACACACATGTTTTTTATTCATCATCTGTCCCAAGAACAGGGTGCTTCCCTATCTTGGCTATTGTAAATAATGGTGCAATAAACATTAGGGTGCATATATCTTTTTGAATTACCACATTCATTTTTGTTGGGTAAATACCTAACAGTGGAATGTCTGGATTCTTTGGTATTTCCTTTAAATTTTTTAAGGAATCTCCATACTGTTTTCCATGGTGTTTCCACCAATTTACATTCCCAACAAAGAGAGCACAAGGGTTCCCTTTTCTCCATATCCTCTCCAACCTTGTTTCTTATCTTCTTGATTCTATCTATTCTGACTGCTGTGAGAATGCTGTAGTATGAATTCATGAATATCAGAGTTATGGAATGCTTGTTTTGTCATTTTTGTAACGATTTTCAATATTCTCCAGCAAAAGCAAGATATCTTAATGAGAAATTTCAGAAAGCTTCTTGGTTTTGACAAAAGCACATACACACACACACACAAGCAGAGGTAAAACTATACATTATTTAAACAACACCAAAAAAGATTACACTATATATATGATTCTAATTACTCACCAATTGAGAAGTGAAGAGTGGAGATAGGAGACAATATATGTTTTAGGGAGGATTTTCAGAGGTAGCTCAACTCATGCCTCCTCAACTCATGACATCAAGCACTCTGGAGCCCTCCTTTTTGCTGAATGTTGAGCTCTCAGGGAGGGAGATTCTTAGGGACAGGAAAAATGATCTGGAGATGGTGATGATTTGTGAATACAAATATACCTAACACACAANAGAAAGC
>NC_048219.1:121098389-121100860 GCF_002007445.2 Ailuropoda melanoleuca | reverse complement strand
GTGTGTGTGTGTGTGTGTGTGTGTCACACCTATTTTGCTCTTCTGTGAGAAGTTTTTCTGTTCCCAAGGTATACAGAAGCTTGCTTCTCCACCCCCCCCCCATACACAATGTGTATTTGTGCATATGTGAAAGGACAGTCATTATTAGCGTTAGCTTATTCTGCACTGTGAGATGGAGGGGCATAGTGGAAAGGCCAACAGGTAAAGGCTGTCCTCAACTTCCAGGGTCTTTAACTTGCCAGTGAAAATGAACTTAATTTTAAAATGGAAATCAGGATTAATTTGCAAAACAGGCTAGGACTTCTGTTAGCCCTAAATTGTATATCACATCTTTTTCACTTTATTGCCACACCTCTAATTTGCTTGGAGGAGTTTGCATTAACTGATATAAACAAAACTTCCATAACGAAGTATGTAAAGCTTTTGATAGTCTCAATTTTAACCTTTGTTGTATCTCCACTGTAGACTCTTTGAACAGCGTTCAGGTTTTCTGCAATATGCTAAAACAGTTTTTGCCACGTGGAGACATTATTGTCCTGGATCGGTATAGAGCTTTGGGCTTAAGTGCATAAAACAACACACACTGCAGGTTGACCTGTGTTTGATTCTGAGGGAACTATGAGTAGAGAGCCATCTAAAAGGCAAGTGCTCATCCATTTGAGATGAATTGCCTCTTCCAGGTCACTAATTCATACCCCAGTGTCCCAGGAGAGTTAATTTATTTCCCATGAGTGACCACTGGACTCTGCAAAGGTATTTTAACTCACTCGGGCTTAATATAGGACAAACCTTATTACTATAACTTAGTTACTGCAAAAAAACAAAAACCAGTTTCCCGTCTCTCTCCCAGCTNAAGAAAAAACCCCCCAAAAAACCAGTTTCCCATCTCTCTCCCAGCTTATTTCCTCAGTGCCAAAACAGTATTCCTTTTGCCCATACCAGTGATTTAACTCTGTTCGAACAGCTAGTCTCTGGTCATTTACGTTAAGATTGTGTGATATTAGATACAGAATTCATATTATTTAAAATAGCTTTGTTTTTTTTTTTTACTCAAGTATAGTTAACAGACAGTGTTCTATTAGTGTCAAGTGGACACTATGATGATTCATCAGTTCTCTGTATTTCTCAGTGCTCCTCAAGATAAGGGTACCCTTAAACCCTTTATCTCTTTCACCCAATGGCCCAACAGCCTACCCCCTGGCAACCACCGGTTCTTTGTACTTATGAGTCTGGGGATTTTTNCCTGGGGATTTTTTTGTTGTTGTTGTTCATTTGTGTTGTTTCTTAAATTTCACACCTGAGTGAAGTCCTATGGTAGTTGTCTTTCTCTGACTGATTTCACTTAGGATTATACCCTCTAGG
The DNA here is from genome assembly GCF_002007445.2 of Ailuropoda melanoleuca. Lineage (NCBI taxonomy): Eukaryota > Metazoa > Chordata > Mammalia > Carnivora > Ursidae > Ailuropoda > Ailuropoda melanoleuca. Next base: position 121,099,498 of record NC_048219.1, on the reverse strand, counting down.
TCAAGCCATGTTGTTGCAAATGGTAAGATCTCATTCCTTTTTTGGGCTAATACTCCGTTGTAGATATACACCACACCTCCTTTTATCTGTTCATCTATGGCTGGACACTTGGGTTGCTTCCATATCTTGGCTCTTATAAATAATGTTGCAGGAAACAGAAGGATGTCTGTATCTTTTCAAATTAGGCTTTGGGGTGTTTTTTTGTGGGGAGGGGTGTTCACTACCCAGTGGTAAAATTACTGGATCATTTGGTAATTCTATTTTTAGTTTTTGAGGAACATCTCTAGTGTTTTCCACGGTGGCTATACCAGTTTGCATTCCCACCAACAGTGCATGAAGGTTCCTTTTCCTCCACATCCTTGCCAGTGCTGCTTGTTTCTTGTGTTTCTGATTTTAGCCATTCTGACAGGTATATAATGTGTGATATCTCACTGTGGTTTTCATTTTACTTTCTCTGATGACTAGTGGTGTTGAGCATCTTTTCATGTGTCTGTTGCCCATCTGTATGTATCTATGGGAAAATGTCTATTCAGGTCTTCTGCCCTGTTTTAATTGTATTCATTTGAAGTTTTTTTTGGTGTTGAATTGTATTGAGTTCTTTATATGTTTTGGATATTAACCTTTTGTTGGATATATCACTTGCAAATATCTTCTCCCATTCAGTAGGTTGTCCTTTTGCTTTGTTGATGGTTTGTTTCTCTCTCAAAAGCTTTTTATTTTGGTGTAGTAGCAGTAGTTCAATTTTGCTTTTGTTTCCCTTGCCTTAGGACACATATCTAGAAAAATGTTTCTACAACTGATGTTAGAGACATTACTGCCTATGTTTTCTTCTGGGAGTTTTATGGTTTCAGGTCTCACGTTGATGTCTTTAATCCATTTAGAGATTGTTTCTGCGTATGGTGTAAGAAAGTGGTCCAGTTTCATTTTTTTGCATGTAGCTGTCCAGTTTTCCAGCACCCTTTGTTGAAGATACTGTCTTTTCCCCATTATATATTCTTGCTTGTTTAGTCATAGGTTAATTGACCATGTAAGTGTGGGTTTAATTCTGGGCTCTCTGTTGCACTGATCTATGTGTCTTTTTCTTTCTTTTTTTTTTTTTTTTTTTTTCA
>NC_048219.1:121089045-121098372 GCF_002007445.2 Ailuropoda melanoleuca | reverse complement strand
TTTTTTTTTTTTTTTTGCAACTGCCATTCTGTCCTGATTACTACAGCTTTATAGTATATCTTGAATTCTGGGATCGTGATACCTCTAGCTTTGTTCTTTGTGATACCTCAAGATTGCTTTGGTTATGCAGAGTTTTTTGTGGTTACATACAAATTTTGGACTATTTGTTCTAGTTCTGCAAATATGTTTTTGGTGTCTTGAGAAGGATTGCATTAAATTTGTAAATTGCTTTGGATAGTATAGACATTTTAGCAACATTTGTTCTTCCAATCCTTGAGCATGGAATATCATTCCAGTTTTTGTGGCCTCTTCTTTTTCTCTCATCAGTGTTTTTAGTTTCAGAGTATAGGTCTTTCAACTCCAGGTTAAGTGTTATTCTTTTTGGTGGAATTTTAAATGGGAAAGTTTCCTTATTTTCTCTTTCTGTTGCTTCATTATTAACATATTGAAATATAACAGATTTCTGTCTATCAATTTTGTATCCTGCAACTTCACTGAATTTATTAGTTGTTGTAGTTTTTTGGTGGAGTCTTTAGGGTTTTCTGTATAATATCATGTCATCTGCAAATATTGAGTTTTACTTCTTCTTTTTCGGTTTGGATGTCTTTTACTTCTTTACTTGTCCGATTGTTGTGGCTAAGACTTCCAGTACTATATTGAATGAAACTGGTGAGAGGGACATCCTTCTGTTGTGTTTGCTCTTAAAGGGAAAGTTCTCAGTTTTTCACCAGTGAGTATGAAGTTAGCTGTGCATTCTTCTTATATGGCCTTTATTATGTTGAGGTATGTTCCCTCTAAACCTACCTTGCTGAGGGTTTTTATCATGAATGTTTTTTCTGCATCTATTGAGGTGATCATATGGTTTTTGCCCTTGCTCTGTTAATGTGACGTATAACTTTGATTTGTGAAAAGTGAACCACCCTTGTGTCCTGGAATAAATACCTAGATCATCATGAATGATTTTTTAATGCATTTCTGGATTTAGTTTGCTAATACTTTATTGAGGATTTTTGCATCTATGTTCATCTGAGATATGGCCTTTAGCTGTTGCTGTTGTTTTTGTAGTGTCTCTATCTAGTTGATGTCAGGGGTTTGCTGGCCTCATGGAAGAATAGGTATTAGCCTTTTAACAGTTTGGTGGAATTTACCTGTGAAGCCATCTGGTCTTGGACTTTTATTTATTGGGAATTTTTTTTTATATTACTGATTCAATGTGATTGCTAGTCATTTATTCAAGTTTTCTTTTTACTGATTCAATTTTGGAAGGTTATATGTTCATAGGAGTTTATACATTTCTACTAGGCTGTCCAATTTGTTGGCATATAATTTTTCATAATATCTCACAATCCTTCGTATTTCTGGGGTGTCAGTTATTTCTCCTACTTCTTCTCTGATTTTACTTGAGTCCTTCCGCCCCCCCCCCATGAATCTGGCTAAATGTTTATCAATTTTCTCATCTTTTCAAAGAACCTGCTTCTGTTTTTATTGATACATTTTCTTGCTTTTGTTAGCCTCTATTTCATTTTTTTCCTCTTCTAATCTTTATTATTTCTTCTACTAGTTTGTGTTTCCTTCGTTCTTCTTCTAGCTCCTATAGGTTATTTGAAATTTTTCTTGCTTCTTGGGTAGGCTTGTATTTCTATAATATTCCCTCTCAGAATAGCTTCTGTCACATTCCAAAGACTTTTGACTGTTGTTTTCATTTTCTTTTGTCTCCAGGTATTTCTTTGTTTTCTCTTTGATTTCTTGGTCAATGCGTTCATTGTTTAGTAGCATGTTATTTAGCTTCCCCATATTTCTGTTCTTTCCAGATTTTCTCTTGTGATTGATTTCTAGTTTCACACAATTGTGGTGGAAAAGCTGCATGCTCTGTTTTCAGTTTTTTTGAATTTGTTGAGACTTGTTTTGTGGACTAACATGATCTATTCTGTTAGGTTCATCTGGTCCGGGGTGTCCTTGTTGATTTCTGTTTGGATAATCTACCCACTGATGTTAAGTGGGGTGTTAGAGTCCTCTTACTATTACTGGACTACTGTCAATTTCTTTGTCTCTTAGTAGTTGCTTTATATCTTTAGGTGCTCTCATGTTGGGTGCATCTTTACAGTTATTGTATCCTTTTTGGACATACCCCTTTATGTAGTGTCCTTGTCTCATTATAGTTTTTGTTTTAAAGTCTATTTTGTCTGATATAAGTATTGCTACCCCAGCTTTCTTTTAACTTCCATGAGCATGGCAAATGCTTTTCCATCCCTTCACTTTCAAACTGTCTTTAGGTCTGAAGTCAGTCTCTTGTAGGGAGCATATAGAGATGTCTTGTGTGGGTTTTTTTTTTTTTTTTTTAATCNCCATTCAGTCACCCTATGTCTTCTGATTGAAGCATTTGGTCCATTTACAGTCAAAGTAATTACTGAGAAGTTACTGCCATTTTGTTATTTATTTTACATTGTTTTTGTAATTCTCTGTTCCTTTCTTCTCATGTTCTCTCATAGTTGGATGGCTGTCCTTAGTGATTTGCTTGGATTCCTTTCTCTTCATTTTTGGGTATCTATTACAGGTTTTTGATTTGTGGTTACCATTATCATCTTATGCATATAGCATTAACATGTTAGGCATATAGCAATCTATATTAAGTTGATGGTCACTTAAGTTTGAACCCATTCTAAAAGCACTACATTTTTGCCTGCCTCCACATTTTATGTGTATGATGTCAAATTTGACGTATTTTGTGATTCCCTTGACTGGTTTCTATAGATACAATAGATTTTACTGCTTTTGTGCTTTAACCTCCATACTGTTTGTTTTTTTTTTTTAAAGATTTTATTTATTTATTCGACAGGATAGAGACAGCCAGCGAGAGAGGGAACACAAGCAGGGGGAGTGGGAGAGGAAGACAGGCTCATAGCAGAAGAGCCTGATGTGGGGCTCGATCCCATAACGCCGGGATCATGCCCTGAGCGGAAGGCAGACGCTTAACCGCTGTGCCACCCAGGCGCCCCCATACTGGTTTTATAAGTGATTAATTTACTAATTTTATTATGTTTCTGTTTATCTTTGAGATTTTTTCTTTCATAATTTCCGTAATCTTGATTATGACCTTTTCTTTCCACTCAAAGAATTCCCTTTAATCTTTCTTGTGTTGCCCTCTGAGAGGTTTTTTGGTGTTGGGGATGGGTAGTCAGATCAGATGTGTACTGTGGGTGCAGTCAAACTTGTGTATATGGTTATACTCCACTCTCCCCAGGGCAAGAGTCACTTTGGTGTGATACCAGCTCCTGAAAGTGCTGCCTGCAGGATGTGATACCGCAGGAGCTTCCTTGGAGTGACTCCGAAGAGTAGGGTGGGTTAGAATAGGGGGTACCTCAGGATAATGTAAGGGTGGGGCACATGGTGTTGGCAATGTAGGCAGAGTGTGTTCCACTGGTTCCTGCAAGTGTCAGGCTATCTTGTGTGGGAAGTGAGGGTTGTGGAGAGAAATGATGCCTGCCAGCTTTTTTGTTCTTGGAGAAGTCTCTTAATGATTCTTACCCCTCCAATACACATGCTGAGATTAGTAAATAAATTTTAATATATACCCCATGAGCTTTTCAAACTCGCTTCTGTGCTGTATCTCTGAAGTGTTGTTTGTTATTCTCTTTAATGGCGAGGACTCAGTTGTCTATTGTCCTCAGGCTCTCCCTGGGGGGAGCCTGCCAATTTTTAAAGTACTCAGTTCAGCCCCACTGATTTTAAAAACTCAAGAAATTACACCCCACTAGTTTTCAAAGCCAAATGGTATAAGGACTCATCTTCCCGATGTGGGTTCCCTGTGTCTGGGATGCCTGGTGTGCTTTCTGCTCTTTTCCCTTCTCCATACTTGTGGTGTCCCTCCTTGGTTAGTCTCACCTGGAGTTTAGTTCTGGACTGTGTCTCTGCCCCTCCTACCCCTTCCATGTAGCCGCCTCATATTAACCGTGGATTGTCTGTTCTACCTGGGTGAGGGTTGTTTTTGGGTTAGTTGCACTGATGTGGCTATTATCTAGGTGTGTCCATGGGACAAGGTGGGCTTAGGATCTTCCTACTCACTGTCTTCCCAGAAGTGCTAAAATAACTTTAAATAATGGCAAATGAAGTCACATGCTGTGTAAGCAAATGATAAATGGATTTCTTGTCCTTCTGCAATCAAATAGAAATCTGGAGAATCAAATTCTTTTTCAAAATATTGTTGTCCAGTGTTAAGGATGTAGCTTAGTCATAGTTTTTAAAGAAAAATAGAAAAAAGCAGTTAATAAACTACAGTAACCATGATCTTTCAAGGCAGAAACCTGGAAAGAAATGATGAGTCATGTAGTCAAGTCTGAAAGTGCTGATTACTCACAGTCCTCAAATCTTGTATCCTTTTCAACTTTAGTAGGTATTTGCACACTTAAAAAAACCTTCAGTTTGCTATTCTATTAAATTTCCTCTGTAATCTCACCATTACAAGTCACTATTGTTCGGCTATTTTAAATAATGCTGCAATGAGAATGGAGGTGCAGATATCTCTTGGAGATAGTGATTTAATTTCCTTTGGATATATAGCCAGAAGTAGAATTGCTAGATCAAATGATAGCTCAATTTTAATATTTCAAAATCCTCCATACTGTTTTCCATCATGGCTGCACAAATTTACATTTCCAATAACAGTGTACAAGGGTTCCCTTTTCTTCAAATCCTTTCTAGCATTTGTTATTTTTTTGCCTTTTTGATAATAGCTATTCTAACAGGTGTGAGGTGTTAATCTTATTCTGGTTTTGATTTGCATTTCCCTGATAATTAGTGATAGTGAGCACCTTTTCACAGCTGATGGCCATTTGAATACCTTATTTGGAAAAATGACTATTCAGGCCCTCTATTTCTAAATTAGATTATCTGAGTTTTTTGTTGTTTTTGCCATGGAGTTGCATGAATTTCTTATATATTGTGTATTTTAACCCCTTATCAGATATGTGGTTTGCAAATGTTTTCTCCCATTCCATAGGTTGCCTTTTTTACTCCATTGATTTTTTTTGTCACCTTTTTGAAGTTTTTATTTAAACCCCAGTAAACATACAGTATGATATTAGTTTCAGGTGTACATTATAGTGATTCAACACTTCCATATAACATACAATAGCCAAAGACATGAAAACCTAAGTGTTCATTGGCAGATGTACGGATAAAGAAAATGTGGTGTGTATACATGGAATATTATTCAGCTAGAAAAGAAGGAAATCTTGCCATTTGTGACAACATGAATGAATCTTGAGGGTGTGATGCTAAGTGAAGTGTCAGACAGAGAAAGACAAATTCTGCATGATCTCACTTATATGCAGAATCACAAATACTGAACTGACAGAAACAGAACAGACTGGTAGTTGCCATATCAATAGATGGGGTGAGAGAAGGTGACGGTAGTGAAAATGTATGAACTCCGGTTATAAGAGACATATCCAATCAAGAGTTAGTATCCAAGGCGCGCCTGGGTGGCATAGCGGTTAAGCGTCTGGCTTCGGCTCAGGGCGTGATCCTGGCATTATGGGATCGAGCCCCACATCGGGCTCTTCCGCTGTGAGCCTGCTTCTTCCTCTCCCACTCCCCCTGCTTGTGTTCCCTCCTCTCGCTGGCTGTCTCTATCTCTGTCAAATAAATAAATAAAATCTTAAAAAAAAAAAAAAACCGCCTGTGCCCTTTTCTAGGGTATTTATAGTTTCAGGTCTTACATTTAGGCCCTTAATCCATTTTGAATTTATCTTTGTGTATAGTGTAAGCCATTGGTCCAGGTCCAGTTTCATTCTTTGGATGTCGCTGTCCAGTTCTTCCACCACCATTTGTTGAAGAGGCTGTCTTTTCCTCCTATTGTGTATTCTTTCCTTCTTTGTCTAAGATTAATTGACTATGTAATTGTGGGTTTTCTGGGCTTTTTATTCTATTCACTGGTCTATGTGCCTGTGTTCATGCCAGTACCATGCTGTTTTGATTACTATGGCCATGTAGTATAACCTGAAATCTAGAATTGTGATACTTCCAGCTTTTTCTTTTTCAAGATTGTTTTGGCTCTTTGGGGTCTTCTGTGGTTCCATTCAAATTTTAGGATTTTTTGTTCAAGTTCTGTGAAAGTGTTGTTGGTATTTTGATAGATTGCATTAAATCTGTAGACTGCTTTGGATAGTATGGACTTTTTTTTTTTTTTTTCCTGAGAGAGAGACAGACAAAGTGGTGGGGAAGGGCAGAGGGAGAGGGAGAGAATCTTAAGGAGGCTCCATGTCCAGAGTGGAGCCTGATGCAGCACTTGATCTCATGACCCTGAGATTATGACCTGAGCTGAAATCAAGAGGTGGATGCTTAACTGACTGAGCCACCCAGGCACCCCTGGAAGGTATGGACATTTTAACAATATTTATTTTTCCAATCCATGAAAATGGAATATCTTTCCACTTGTTTGTGTCATTTTCAGTATCTTTCATCAGTGTTTTATACATTTCAGAATATGAGTCTTTCACCTCCCTGGTGAGGTTTATTCTTAGGTGTTATCTTTGGTACAATTATAAATGGGATTGCTTTCTTAATTACTCTTCTGTTGTTTCATTACTAGTATATACAATGCCAGATTTCTGTACATTAATGTTGTATCCTGCAACCATACTGAACTTACCAGTTCTAGCAGTTTTTTGGTGGAGTCTTTAGAGTTTTCTATATACAGAATCATGTCGTCTGCAAATAGTGGAAGTTTTATTTCTTCCTTACCAATATGGATATCTTTTATTCCTTCCGCTTGTCTGATTGTTGTGTCTACTAGGACTTCCAGTACTATGTTAAGTAATAGTGGTGTGAGTGGACATCCCTGTCTTGTTCCTGACCCTTGGGGAAACACTGTTTTTCACCATTGAGTATGTTATTAGTTGTGGGTTTTTCATATATGGCCTTTATTATGTTGAAGTATGTTCCCTCCAATCCTACTTTGTTGAGGGTTTTTATCATGAATAGATGCACTTTGTCAAATACATTTTTTTGCATCTTTTGAAATAATCATAGGACTTTTATCCCTTTTTATCGATGTGATGTATTGTATTGACCGACTCATGACTATTGAGTCACCCTTCCATCCCAGGAATAAATCCAACTTGATTGTGGCAAATGATTTTTTTTTTAAATGTATCATTGGATTTAGATTGCTTGTTTGTTAAGGAATTTGCATCTATGTTCATCAGAGATACTGGCCTATAGTTCTATTTTATTTATTTATTTATTTATTTATTTATTTATTTATTTATTTATTTAAGTGTCTTTATCTGGTTTTGGTATCTGGGTAATGCTGGCTTCATAGAATGAATTAGGAAGTTTTCCTCCCTCTTCTCCTTGTGGGATAGTTTGAGAATAGGTATTAATTAACTCTTCTTTAAATGTTTGGTAGAATTCCCCTGTGAAGCCATCTGGCCTTGGAGTTCTGTTTCCTGGGAGTTTTTTGATTGCTTTAGTGTTGCAGGTAATCAGTTTATTTAAATTTTCTATTTCTTCTTGATTCAATTTTGGGGGTTATAAGTTTTTAGGATTGTATCTATTTCTTCTATTTGTCCAATTTACTGGCATATAATTTTTCATAATATTCTTAGTCTTTTGTATTATTTCATTTCTTATTTTTGAGTCTTCCCCTACCACCCATCCCTTATTTTTTTTATTTTATTTTTAAATTTATTTTATTTTGTATTTTATTATTTTTATTTTATTTTTATTTTATGTCTGGCTAAAGTTTTATCAATTTTGTTGATCTTTCAAAGAAACAGCTCCTGGTTTCATTGCTCTGTTCTATTGTTTTTTTTACTAGTTTCTGTTTTATTTCTGCTCTGATCTTTATAATTTCCTTCCTTCTACTAGTTTTGGGTTTTGTTCCTTTTCCGGTTTCTTTAGAAGTAAGGTTAGGTTGTTTATTTGGTATTTTTCTAGCTTCTTTAGGTACACCTGTATTGCTATAAACTTCCCTTTTAGAACAGCTTTTGCTGAATCCCAAAGATTTTGGAACATTGTTTCACCTGTCTCCATGTATTTTTTTTATTTCCTCCTTGATTCCTTGGTTGACCCAGTCATCGTTTAGTAGCATGTTATTTAACCTCCATGTATTTATGTTCATTCCAGACTTTCTCTTGTAGTGGATTTGTAGTTTCATAGCATGTGGTCAGAAAAGATACCTGGTATGACCTCAATCTTTTGAATTTGTTGAGACTTGTCTTGTGGTCTAATATGTGATCTAAAGAATGTTCTATGTGCACTTGAAAAGAATGTGTATTCTGCTCTTTCAGGATTGAATGTTCTGAATAGATCTGTTAGGTCCATCTGGTCCAATGTGTCCTTCAAAATAATTGTTTCCTTATTGATTTTGTTTGGGTATCTACCCATTGATGTCAGTGGGGTGTTAAAGTCCCCTACTATTATTGTATTACTATTGATTACTTCATGTTTGTTATTAGCTGCTGTATTTGGGAGCTCCCATGTTGTATGCATAAATATGTAGTTTTTTAAACATTTACAACTGTTATATCTTGTTGGATTGTGCCACTTATATACAGTGTCCTTTGTCCCTTGTTACAGTTTTTGTTTTAAAGTCTGTTTTGTCTGATAGAAGCATTGCTACCCCAGCTTTCTTTTCCTTTCCATTTCTAACAAAAAATATTCCCCCATCCCTTCACTTTCAATCTGCATGTTTCTTTATTTTTTTTTTATTTTTTATTTTTTTTTAAAGATTTTATTTATTTATTTGACAGAGATAGAGACAGTCAGCGAGAGAGGGAACACAAGCAGGGGGAGTGGGAGAGGAAGAAGCAGGCTCACAGCAGAAGAGCCTGATGTGGGGCTNTTATTTTTTATTTTTTTTAAAGATTTTATTTATTTATTTGACAGAGATAGAGACAGTCAGCGAGAGAGGGAACACAAGCAGGGGGAGTGGGAGAGGAAGAAGCAGGCTCACAGCAGAAGAGCCTGATGTGGGGCTCGATCCCATAACGCCGGGATCACGCCCTGAGCCGAAGGCAGGCGCTTAACCGCTGTGCCACCCAGGCGCCCCTGCATGTTTCTTTAGGTCTGAAATGAGTCTCTTGTAGGCAGCATATAGATGGGTCTTGCTTTTTTATTGATTCCATCACCCTGTATTTTAATTGGAGCATTTAGTCCATTAACATTCAAAGTAATTATTGGTATGTGTGTATTTACTGTCATTTTGTTACTTAATTTTATGGTTGTTTTTGTAGTTCATCTGTTCTTCTCTTGCTCTTTTCTCTCATGATTAGTTGGCTTTGGTGAAGTATTTGGATTCCTTTTTTTTTTTTTTTTTTTTGGTTT
>NC_048219.1:121055234-121089008 GCF_002007445.2 Ailuropoda melanoleuca | reverse complement strand
TATCAGTTTTTGATTTGTGATTACCGTTCGGTTTCTATGTAAAATCTGCATACAGCAGTCTATATTAAGCTGATGCTTGCTTACTTTTGAACTCATTTACTTCTCTCCCCTCTATGTTTCAGATATTTGATATATTTTATATCCTTTTTTTAAAAAGGATTTTTATTTATTTTAAAGAGCATGCACACACAGGTGGGAGAGGAGGAGCAGAGGAAGAGGGAGAAGCAGACTTCTGCTAAACAGGGAGCTTGACGTGGGGCTTAATCCCAGGACCCTGAGATCATGACCTGAGCTGAAGGCAGATGCTTAACCAACTGAGCCACCCAGGTGACCCATATATCCTTTTATTTTGTGCTGCTCTTGACTTTTACAGATATACTTGTTTTTGTATTTTTTACTCTTATGGTTTTTGTTTTCCATTAATAGATTCTCCCTAACCTTTCTTACAGGGCTGGTTTAGTGGTTGTGATTTCGTTTAACTTTTGAGAAACACTCTCTCTCCTATTCTGAATGATGGTCTTGCTGGTTAGAGTATTCTGGCTGCAGGTTTTTCCCTTTATGCACTTTGGATATATCATGCACCTCCCTTCTGGCCTACAAAACTGCTGAAAATCAGCTGATGCTTAGCCCATTCCTTTGTATGTATCGTCTCAACGCTTGCAAATTTTCAAATTATCACTATTTTTTGCCATTTTAATTACGTGTCTTGGTGGAGAGCTCCTTGGGTTGAATTTGTTGGAGAAATCTCTCTGCCTCCTGAATCTGGATCTCTTTCCCTCCCTGGATTTTTTTATTTCTTCAGCTTTTATTTCTTCAAATACACTTTCTGCCCCCCTTTTTCTGGATATCCATATAATGCAAATATCATTAGGCTTGATGGTGTCACTGAGTTCTCTTAGGTCTATTCTCATTATGTGGTATTTGTCTCTCACCTGTTCAGCTTAAATGCTTTCCATCACTGGATCCTCCATGTCACAAATACATTCCTCTGCTTCCTGTAGCTTACTATTTATTCCATCTATTGTATTTTTAATTTCATGTATTGAGTTCTTCACCTATGGTATGTTTTTACCTCTCTTTCAAGTGTCTCATGGATTTCCTTCACCCTTAAGTCCAGTATGATCATTAAATTCTCATATCAGGCATATTATTTCAGTTTTGCTTAGATCTCCTGCTGTGACTTNTTCTGAAGTCCAGTATGATCATTAAATTCTCATATCAGGCATATTATTTCAGTTTTGCTTAGATCTCCTGCTGTGACTTTGTCCTATTCTTTCATTTGGGACATATTCCTCTGTCTCATTTTCTCTACCTCTATATTTCTGTGTGTTAGGAAAGTCAGCTACATTTTATGCTCTTGAAAGTAGCGGCTTTATGAAGAAGAGTTCCTATTGTGCCCTACAGTGCAGTGTCCCGTTCACCATAACCTGGCAATTCAGGGAAGTTTCCCATGTGTTACTTGCATCCTGCTATCGTGTCTGGGTCATTTGTTCTTTCAGTCCACATGTCTGCCCTGATTCTCTGCCTGTGGTGGGCTGTGCCTGCTCGATGTGGTGTGAGACCACGCCAGGCTGGCTCTGAGGGAGAAGAGCTACAAGAGGGTTTGAGGGCAGGGTGGCAGTGTTATCTAAATTTGTGCTGAGCTGCTGGTTCTAGGCGGAATCCCACAAAGCATGGTGGCCACCAGGGGCATGGTGTGTGGTGGTTGTGTGGTAGTTGTGGGCACCCAGTGTCTGAGCAGGCACTGGTGGGGCAGTGTGTGTGGGGGGTTAACAAAATTGTGCTGAGCCCAGTGTTGAGGTCAGCAGGCTTGATGGGGCGGGGGGGAGGAAGTACTCAGGAGAACTCATGGGTGGGGCACATGGACAGCAGGTTAGGTAGCAAGTATCTGTGCAGTGCCACCTCTGCCAAGTGGCTTTGTATTTATGTGTGGGGGGCAGGGGAGGAAAATGGCACCTGACAGCTTCTTTGTTCCTGGGTAAGTTCCCCAACATGCTCCAAAATCTGTATAAAAAATCCACCTTCTTGTTTGTCCCAGGCATTGTGCAAATTGTCACTTCAATGGTGCCTCTCTGCAAGCTGCTGTCTTTAAGTGTGGGGACCCAGCTATCACTTGCCTTCCCTGGCCCAGTGCTGAGTCGGCTGATTTTTAAAGCTCCACGTCTTGTTGGTTATACAAACTCATGGAATTTAGCCCCTCTGGTTTTCAAAGCCAGTCATTATGGGGATTCTTCTTCCCCATGTGGGCTCCCTGGTGCTTTCTCCTGTCTGTGCCTGCAGCTCCCTCTCCCCTGTAGGCAGCTCCTGACCTCTGCTTCTGCCTTCCCTAACCTCTCAGATGTGGCTTCTTCTCTACATTTAGTTGTGAAATTTGTTCTCCCAGTCTTCAGATTGCTCTAGTTTATTTACTGAGATTTGAGTGATACCTAGTTTTAAATGCAGGAGAGGGTGAGCCTAGAGTCCTCCTACTCTGCCATCTCTACTCAGTGATTAGGTCACTCTTAATGTAGCCTTCATTTTTCCTATACCTCCTTAATACATTAAATCCACTCTTATTTCCTTAGATGCCTCTCTATTAGTTTCAAATACTAATGGTTTTAATGCTGACTGCACATCTGAAGCACCCGGGAAACATTAAAAAATACTGACACCAGGCCTCATCAGACTAATAAAATCAGTCTGTGGGTGTGGGGACCAAATCCTCAGCATGTTTAAATGCCTTCCCAGGTAATTCAAATGTACAAATAGAGTTGAGGATGCAGTAATTCTCAACTGGGGACAGGCTTGTTGCAATAAATTTAGGACACTTTAATTTTTCAGATAAACATTCAGCCTCCACCCCCCCCAAATCTAGCAATGTCTTCAGATATTTTTGCCATGACCAGGGGTTGCTACTGGCATCTAGACAGTAGAGGCCAAAGATGCTGCTAAACATCATACAATGCACAGGACAGCTTCCACGACAATTAACAGCTTCAAAATGTCCACAGTGTAGAGGCAGCTAAATCCTGCTTTGGAGGATTCTGTAAGGATTATATTGATGTTACAAGTGACAGAAGTCCAAAAAAAAGAAATGAAAGTTTTACACTTGAAGCCAGAGAACTGCTGTTTGAAGTGTAATATCTATAATTGAATTTTTTAGATAGGTTTCAGTACATTTTCAAAGAAATTCAAAGTATGCAGAGTTCAATAGAATGAAATTCGAAGTTTATCTATGAAATGTGGCAGCAGTTATTAGGTAACCTGAAAGTTCTTTCAGTTTAAATTCTCCAACTTTTTGTATTTTTAATCACTAAACTTTTCGACAATGATCATAAATAGACAAAATAGAAATATTTATATGTGTATGTATGTGTATATACATACATAAAAAATATAGATTTGATTCTAGTGCTGGGTCTTAACATTAGCTGTGTAACCTAATGCATGCTCCTATGTTTCCCATTTTGTCTCCTATAAAATGAGGGATATAGGTCAGATGATCTGAATGATCCCTTTCCACAGTTAACTTCCATACAGTAATTCCTAAGTTCTTGTCAAAATACAAATTTCACAACAAAACCTATTTCTCAGTGACAGGTCGAAATTAATTTCAATAGTTCAACCTTATTTTAAAAGGTAGCAAATTTATGTTTAAGATGGATAATTCTATGTACGATTTCTTTATGCAGTCCTGAATAAGTGAATGAGAAAACACACCTATGTTTTATTATAGTACATTTTAATCTATTTTCTACTGTTTCTCAGAGTCCCTTGGGATTAGATTTCCCAAACCTCATCTTGCCATGACTTTTCATTAAAAATATTGTAATTGGCAATTACTGCTTCTCATGTTGTTTCTGGTTGTTAATGATATAGCCATTTTGGGAATAAGTATCCTTTTCAACCAGTAGATGGCACTTTAGAATTGTTAAAGCCAATGCTGACATTTCAAGGAAGCAGGGCTCATACCATGAGACAAGGTAGGGAATGCCTGAATAAACAACATGCGCAGTAGAAACAATGGAGTGCTGCAAGGCCAGGGACCAAATCTTTTTTTGTGGGAGCTGTCCTTTGCACTGTAGGATGTTTAATGGCTTCCCTGACCTCTACCTAGTAGATGCCTAAAGTACTACCCCTTTCACTCTGCCCCAAATTGTGACAAAAGTTATCTCCAGACATTCTCAGTGGTTCTGAATTGGGACAGTTTTGCCCCACAGGAAATTTAGCAAAACTATGCAAACAGATTTATAATTATACACAGTAAGGACAGATCTCTCTCACGCTGAGTGAAAAGCAGCCAGACATGAAAGTGAACACACTATATATGGTTTCATATAGCATAAAGCATCAAAACAGACAAACTAATTTATGCAGCAGAAAATCAGGACAGTGGTCACCCTTGGGAGGGACAGTGAAGGGAGAAGTGCCAGTAATGTTCTGTCTTGATGTGGGTGCTGCTTACATAGATGAAAATTTATTGAGCGCTTACATATGCAGAAAAGTACACCTATCATACCTCCTATTGCTTTGTAGTTTTCATAGCGAATGAAAACTTTGCAACCATTACTCTTTGAATCATTAAGCAACACTTAGCTACATGTTAACTAAGCAGAGTTTTAAATCAAGTTGTGAGCTAATCAACTTCAGGTGTTCCTTTTAAAAATAGTCACTTATTGAAAAATACAGGAAAAATCCGTTTCATTAATTCATCTGGTAGAAGTTACTTATTCTGAGATTCCTACTGGCAAAAGCCTCACAAATCTAAAATGATTCTTTTTAAGTTAAAAATGCTGTAAAAACAAGCTCTATCACAAATGAGGCATTTCTGTAAAGTATCATAGTTTCTCTTACTAAAATGGAGAAATATGATTTAGCAGCTGAGGTACTATTTTGTCAAAATAGCCTACATTTATCTGCCTAAATCTAGGAGTTAAGGATTCTTTTAGTATGCATAAGAATGAGATCTATATTCTTTTACATATAAAGATGCAGCATTATCCTTTTTCTTTTCCAGCATAACACTACTTCAAAGTCATACACTAACACTTAGCAAGCTTGAAGCTACACTGATCTAGAATTCTCGACTGCATTTTAAAAATGCTTAAAAATAAAAAACTACAGTATTCTTTTTAAAGAACTGTATTTTAAAAATATTGCAATGAAAAAACACAGATCCAAATGTGTGGTTTATTTTTAGAGAAAAATAAAACAGGATTTTCCAATAAAGGGATGAAATAACAATATGAGATCATGTCCTGGTTACATGTTAATTACCACATTCTATACAAGGTGGATATGATCAATATGTATTCAATGATAGTATGGATAAACATTTGAGATTTAAAAATCACATACCACTTGCCAATGCTGTAAATCCATAAATGTCGAAATACCTAGAAATAAGTAAATTTTAAAAACTGAAGCTTTTGTGAGTGTTTATAGATCAACTCAAATGGTACGTACAAATTGTACAGCCAATAAATCAACATTACTGTTAGTTTCCACCTAATTTCTTCATGATATGGCTGTCTGGTGTTGCATTAGTGAAGATACTTCCTACAACCACATGGGTACCCCAGAGCCTGTGACGAATCACTTTACAGCAGCCAAGATCATCCACAGAGAATCCTAAATGTCGATAGCGTTCATCTGTTTCAAAAAGAGTGTTGTTTGTATACGGTCCAAAAAACTGGAGGAAATAAAAGTCATATTCATTAGCAAGAAAGACAATGATGTAATAGTTTTTATGTAAATATCAACACATACCTATTTTAATACTTCAAATATTTAAAAAATCAAGAAATAAAAAGGGCAGTTTAGGTACTGCATGTGAGCAAGCACTTCCTCTTCATCCAATACCTGTGCTTCTGGAAATGTGAAACCAATAATCCTAGCGAATTACACGTTACCCAGAACCAATCACTTAACTCTACACAATCTTTAAAGTAAGTTTTTGATTTCCAGTCTACAAGTCAGTTGACTTTGAAGAGAAATAATATATATTCCTATCTTAAGACACAAAAAATTTCATTATTTTTTGTAACTGAAAGCTACACCCAAAATTTAAAACGTGACCGCAATAGTGGTTCTTATTTTCTTCAAAGTATAACGTCAGACACACAACTTCCTGGAAGTTAACATTTACAAATATTTCTTTTAACACCCATATTTTCTTAATTCTAAAAAGTTTTCTTCCTTAAACTATGATTGCTAATTTGTAACTACCAAGTTGATTAATGTAAAAGTATTTACTAGTGAGGATGTAAAATAATAAAGACAGATAGAAAAACTTAATTGTAAGTCCCTCAAAGGTTGTGAANGACGGAGGTCCCTCAAAAGTTGTGAATGGAACTGACTCATACTGGTACTTCCTTGGGTAAAGTTGTGAGGCTTAAAAACTGTCTTAAATAATGGTAACTTTGGTANCCCTCAAAGGTTGTGAATGGAACTGACTCATACTGGTACTTCCTTGGGTAAAGTTGTGAGGCTTAAAAACTGTCTTAAATAATGGTAACTTTGGTAGAAATAGATCATTTAACAATTTTATAATAAAAAAATTCCTACTTCAAGTTAATCTGATTTTCAAAATGTAATACTTACTGCCAAACCAGATGATGGGTCAATAAAGTCAGCCCAATAGCCTTCAGCTCGAAGAGCATAGCAAATTTCTTTAGCACCATTAATGAACTGCAGAGAAAAAGACAAAAATAATATGCTGAAGATAACATTCTTAGATTGAAAAATAAAATTTTAAAAATCCTTTGCTTCAGATAGAGAACTTAATAAGATTAATAAGAAAATACAACTAATGATAAATTAGATATAAAGTCATAAAGATTATTTTTGCCAGTCCAAAAAATTAATGGGTCATTCAACACTTTCATTTCCTTCAGAAAGTCTAAACTGTGTATTTTTTCTTCTAAATTACTTCCTATTTTAGGAACAATTTCTAATAAGTTCTGTGCTATTAACTTCCAAATTTGCCACAAATTAGAAAATCTAGTTACTATTTTTGTATTATAAAAATAAGGTAAGAAAGGGAAAATATTCATAATGAAAATATATGAACCACTCATTTGAATGTTGTTTAAAAACATATTTGTGTTAACAAAGACATCTATCCATGATACATAATTTTCACTATATACTCTCTGTATTTTTTGTACAGTATATAATTATTACAGACAATGTATGTGTATCACCTATTCAAAATCTTGTTCTCACCATCCTACTTGGTAATTCCTATAATGTTTTTACTAGCCTTATCATAAGTCTAAGCAGTGAAAAAGACAGTAACAAATATTAGGACCAGATTAGTGTGTTTAAAAAAAAAAAAAAAAGGACAAACCATAAATGTTTAAAAAAAGGACACAGATCTACTTCTGGCCATAAAAGAACAACAGCTATCAAACTTGCCATCTGCTAAAAGCTATAAAACTGACTAAAATATGAGGCAATGGCTTTAAATCCTGAACAATAGTCAGACAAGACTGTAATCTTGGAGAGAAGGGCAACAAACTAGGTGATCCCCATATTTGTTCCAGCTCTCTGTCTGGAACAGTGTTTGTCACAGGGCAAAGGAGAAAATTTCAAGCAAAGTGATGGTCACAAAGCTAAGGAGGTTTGCAAGAGTTCTGCTGAAGCATCTGGAAGAGAGATGCATAAATGGGGTTCCCAAGTAGAATGCAGAGTAATTCACCCTGGTTCAGTAGCCAAGGATGGAGCTGTGCACTCCCAAGGCAAGATTCCTTCAGGAATCGGCCTTGCAGAGAGTGCCAACTGGTGTCTGGGAGCTCCATGATATTACCAGAGGTTGGTGCAGCGCTAGGTAATGGATTTCTGGCCCACAGAGAGTGCTAAGACCTCACTGAGCACGTCTGGCATTTAGCTGAAATCCCCAAAAGTTTAAGCCTGAGGAAGATGGGCCATATCCTAAAATAAGAGGTTAGCAACTTGCAGCCTAAAGGCCAAATCCAGCTGGGTGCCTCTATGTGTAAATACAGTTTCACTGGAATATATCCATGTCTGTTCATTTATATATTGTCTATGGTTGCTTTAACAATATGAGGGTAGAGTTGAGTAGTTGAGACCCTATAACCTGTAAAACCTAAAAATTTACTATGTGGCTCTTTAGCAGAAATCAGCAAACTTTTTCTGTATAGAGGAAACAACTTAAGCTAACTTACTTTCTCCCAGCACTTTCTTATAAAATAATAAAAAAGATACAGATAAAGAACACAATATTATCTTCATACTTAATATTTGTTGCCTTTCATTAACCCTCAATTCTTAAACAGGAAACCAACTGAATATGGTCTAGAAAAGTTATTAGAAAACATATCAATTTGATGAGCAGAAACAAAACTACACAAAACTACAAGGAGAACAGAACAATAGAAATGTTGGTTAAAGTTAACTAAAAGAATCCCAAATTATCACAAAAAGAACCAGTTCAAGTACTTAAGATTTCTGCTCATCAACAGCAAACACTGACATCTGGTGGAAAAAAACTACAATAGACTTAAACTACAGAACATAAAATATCTACTGAGGGTAAACTACAGATGGTTCTAAAATAATCACTAACATATCTAATAGAGAAAAATCTTTTTTCCATAGGAAAAAAAATAGCTTTGGTCACTATAAAATTAGAAACAATATGACATTTCAAAGTCCTGAAATTGGTTATAAAAAACACAATTATACTGGGGTCAGTCTTTAACTCACAGTGACTACATGATAGCAATGGTAAGTATACATTAGGTAAATACTGCCTTAATAGGTAAATAGAAAATGTTTGAGTTACTGCCTAAATTTCAACTCTCTAAATTCAGATCTCTTTAAAATCAGACGGTTCTTATGCTTCTCTGTAACTTCCTTATTAACTGGCATGTAACTTGCTCATAATCATGACTACATGAAATTTATTAGCAAAGTTATATGTGGGACATTTTAGTATGAAGTCATTATCCTAAAAGATTCTGTTCAGTATATAAATTATAATTTACAAATGAAAAGAACCATATATCTGATCTTAAAGACAATATAAAAAAAATTGCTAACATCTTACATGGAAATTATTAAAGGGCATTTTTTCAATTATACTTACAGTGCCCAAGTAAGCTAATCTTGACCTGTCACACAGGCAAAGAATATTTTCCTATCTTGTAGAAACTCATATAACCCAAAATCAAACTCTTAAAGACAATTACATGTTTATGTATTATATATTTATACGTATTTTTAAATAGAAGACTTTAAGTTACCACTTCACATTTCTCAGGTTGGTGAAATGGAAAGAAATGCTAATAATATCCAGGGTAAGCTATGGTGACAACATATATACTAGGGCAATCTAGGCAGCATCCAACAAATCTTAAAATGAATAGAACACCCTGGATTCAGCAATTTCCTATTTAGGAATCTACAGATAAAAGTACGTGCATAAAAATATATGCACATATATATTCACTGCTTATAATAGCAAAAGTTTGATTTTCAACTTATAAATTACTAAGGGAATTTTAAAAATTATAGTTTGCTCATGAAATATAATACTATGCAGATTTTACATAGTATGAAATCTATGTGTAATGCTATGGAAAGGTGTCAAAACATTTTCTAGTAAAAAGCAAAGGACAGGAAAAAATGTGGGTATATAATACATTACTGTGTACACTATTATGGTTTATTCCTTGAAGACTGGAGTAATTTTCACTTTTTACTTAATTTGTTTTAAAGAGAGAAAGTGATGGGTATGAACAGTTAATTTTACATTTTTGCCATTTTTACTATATTTCCCAATTTTCTTAAAACACAAATATAAAAAAAATGAAGTACTGGACAGAACCTAAGTTTTTCAAAGATACGAAAACAAAAACAAAAAATGATGGCATTTTTATTCTCAGAAAAGATTTAAAGGTCCTTTAGTACTGAAATACATTACATCAGCAGAGAATAAATGCTAAAAAGACACCCATCATTTTAAAATGTTGGTTCACTGTTATTTAAATATCATAAAATTTAAACTGTCAGCAATGCAAAGAATTACCTTTTCTAAAAGCATTTCTCTTTCATTTTCTACCTCTTCACTCCAAACAGTCATATCATTCTTAGTTTTCTGTGTTATAGTCAGAATCATTAGTTTGTTGGTAGCTCCTTCTGGAAACAGTGATGCAAAATCTTTATAAAGAAAAAAAATTCCAGGGAGAAAATAAGTTTTTTTTTTTTTCCTTTTAAAGAAGCAATATATAAAAGAACTTCTTTAGAAAAATGATGACTAAGTTAAATTATTGTAGCACCATGTTAGGTTGATAAATGCACACTATTTTTGAAAAAGAATTTGAAGTGAACTTTTGGTTAACATCTGCTGTTATTGAACTGAAATATTACTGTCAACAATTCTGAAGAGCAAGTAAAGTTACTTGTTATTGGTCTTGTAATTTCCAAAAAAGTTTATTAAAATTTTAATACTAATACATACAGTACTTTATATATTAGTTCATGAAATTATAAGTATAATAATCACCCAGAAGCAGAAGGATTTCAGGGAAAAAGTTACTGAAAAGTCTACAGCTGTCAGGGGACATCTGAAAGACCTCACCTTGGCCCTGTAATCTTTTCTGACCAGACATATTAAAATATTAAGTGACAAAGTATTGCAATTCCTATGGACTCCATTATTTAACATATTAGAAAATTACTGACATTATCTAATACAGATTAGTGTAAATATATGAAGCACACTATACCTCTTCGAAGCAATTCTGGACATGTCTGGATTGCACACTCTACTTTGGCATTTTCAAAGTAAGTTTCTGCACTGCTGATTTCTTGTTCAACAGGTGCATTACTACCCTAAGAAGAGTAAGACACATAAATAAAGCTGGAGTTCAAATACAATATCTAATCTGTTATAAACTTGTATTCCCTGAAAGTTTTTAAAAATAATTAACTGGTGGTGGGGTAATAAAAAGATTTAAAAACTTCAAAACATATAAATATACTAATATTCTAAGACTTGATATGAGCAGAAGTTGGCTAAGAAACTAAAATGCCATGACAATTCTTAAAATGTTACCTTCTCTGATATTTTGAGATCTACTTCTACTTTCTTTTGTTCTGTAATCTGTAAAATGGGGATAATCGGACTAATTTACAAAATAACATCCTTAAATATATAGCCTCTCCTACAGGACGAGTTTAGAGGCTTCTATTCAACTGAAAATTGTAGGGCACCTACTATACATCAGACACTATGACAAGAGCAGCCCCCAATGGTAAAAAATCCAGCCCGCACTCTTAGGTTTAAAAGAACAAGCAGAAGAAAAATAGATGGAGTAAATGTAATCCAATATGAAAAGTGCTACAGAGTTACAAAGGAAGTATTCTGGCTGTATAGATGGGGAAAATCAGGAAAAGGTTGAAATCATATTTGAGCTACATGTGAATTAATGTGTATGTTTGGTAAGTTTAAAGAATAGGTAGAAAGGAGGTTAGAAACTCAGGAGGAAAAACAGTCCAGCAAGAAATACAAACAGTGCAAGCGTATGCAATGGTCAAAGAGAATGGTACAATTAAAAAAAAAAAACAAAAAAACAAAAAGGTATGGTGTGATTTGAGTGCAGAGGGAGTAGAGTAGCAGGAAGTGAAGTGGTAAAGATAAGGGATCAAAATTGTGGAAAGTCATTAAGTCATTTAGGCCGCATTAAGAAATTTTGACTTTAGTCTATAAACAATTAAGAATAGCAAGACCAGATATAAAAAGCTAATGCTAGTATTACTGTGCATGTCATAGACCAGTAACAACCAATATTTACTGATCACCTTGTACTTAAGTGTTTTATGTACATTTCACATTTAATCCTCATAGCAACTCTGTGGGCTAGATATTATCCCCATTTTACATATAAAGAAACAGAGGCTCAGGAATATTAAGTAGCTTTCTCAAGTAAAATTAAGTAAAAGGCAGAGTTAACCTTTGAAGCAAGATTTATCCTAGCTTCACAGTCCATCTCACTATAATGCCTCTAAGAACTGAGGAGAGGTAAGAGGCCTTGAACTCTGGCTTTATTAGTGGGAAGTGAAAGGACACAATTTAAAAATTACTTCAGAGGTAGAAGCAATGCAATTTTGTCATGCTGTATGCGGATATGATGGAGAGAGGAGTGGAAGTTTGGCAGTATAATTTTTGTCTTGGGACAGTGGGAGAATGACTAAGTCACTAATCATATTGAGTAAGGACAGGTTTTGAGGCATGGGGGGGTGGGGAACCTAAGACATTCAGATAATGATGTTTGGTAGGCAGACAGAAATATAGAAATGTCAGAAACAGAAAAAGTTAGGAAGCCAAGGAATTAAGTGAGCAGGGAGTAATTCAAATAAGATGGACAGAAACACATGGGAAATAACATAATTGGCAGACAAAAGAGACANGTCAAAAAATTAAGTAAAAGGCAGAGTTAACCTTTGAAGCAAGATTTATCCTAGCTTCACAGTCCATCTCACTATAATGCCTCTAAGAACTGAGGAGAGGTAAGAGGCCTTGAACTCTGGCTTTATTAGTGGGAAGTGAAAGGACACAATTTAAAAATTACTTCAGAGGTAGAAGCAATGCAATTTTGTCATGCTGTATGCGGATATGATGGAGAGAGGAGTGGAAGTTTGGCAGTATAATTTTTGTCTTGGGACAGTGGGAGAATGACTAAGTCACTAATCATATTGAGTAAGGACAGGTTTTGAGGCATGGGGGGGTGGGGAACCTAAGACATTCAGATAATGATGTTTGGTAGGCAGACAGAAATATAGAAATGTCAGAAACAGAAAAAGTTAGGAAGCCAAGGAATTAAGTGAGCAGGGAGTAATTCAAATAAGATGGACAGAAACACATGGGAAATAACATAATTGGCAGACAAAAGAGACAAGAAGACAGAGAAGGAATTATCGGAGATAAAATGTCAGGGGAGGTCAACTGTCTCCAAATGTTAGGTTACCTGATATAAACCATAACAACTGTGAGGGACTGCTGCTGTAAATATTATGGCTTTCATCAAAAAATCAGCCTGAGACTATGTAGAAATTCAGAAAATGGTACAGATTAGGGGGTTTGATAGAAACTCTGAATTGCAGGTAACTTTCCATTTAGGTGAGAAACACCAGTTTATTTGTTTTTAATTTCCCTTTATTTTTATTCATTTGAGAGAGAAATCTGAGCCACCCAGGTGCACCCCCCCATCTCAGACATTTTCTAAAAAAAAAAAAAAAAAAAAANGACATTTTCTAAAAAAAAAAAAAAGATAGATATCTATCTGAAGAATTTCAGAGATCTCAAAATTTTCTTAAGTTTTAAATACCTAGGAGTATAAAACTAGTTGGAATTCATTCCACATAAAATTATTACTGTTTACAAGTGAAACCAATCTAACTTTTTAGTAATACAGAAGTTATATTTGAAATAAGCAGTTATTAAACAATGTATTTTTGAATAATTATTTACCTATAAGAGATTGTAATCTAAAGTTAAAAAAAAGGGGGGGGGCACCTGGGTGACTCGGTTGGTTGGGCATCTGCCTTTGGCTCAGGTCATGATCTCAGGGTCCTAGGATGGAGCCCCGAGTCAGGCTCTGCTTGGTGGGGAGTCTGCTTCTCCCTCTCCCTCTGTGTGCTCACGTGCATGCATGCTCGTGCTCTCTCTCTCTCTCTCTCCAATAAATAAAATCTTAAAAAGTAAAAAAAAAAAAAAAAAAAAAAAAAAAGAGGCACCTGGGTGGCTCAGTTGATTAAGCATCTGCCCTCTGCTCAGGTCATGGTCCTGGGGTCCTGGGACTGAGCCCCACATCAGGATCCCTGCTCCCCCCACCCCAGCTCCTCTTCCTGGGCTCTCTAATAAATGAACAAAATCTTAAAAAAAAAAAATTATATAGCAAACATGTATAGAACAATGCCAAGTTTTTAAAAGCTATATATGTTGTTTTTGAATATGCTGGAATTAAGATTTTTAAAAACTTTTTAAAATAATGTTCACAATGATAAGAAACTAATATAGTATTAATAATCAGAAAAACAGAATAAATGATATTAACAATTTACCTGAAATTCATTCACATACTGTGCCATCACAAACTCGTGTCTTTCACTTGATAAAGGTTCTGCGAGAACATCAGGTAAAGTTTTATGAACGTGGCTTTTCTTCTGTGATGTGGTCCCACTGAGATGACAATCAAAACCTATGTTCCCAGGAAGCTGGAATCTCTGATCCTGAGGTCCAAATGGTCCCATAGTTTCATCAGGCCATACTGTTCGAGAACCTGAAGAGGAACAACAAAATGAATTCATTTTTTCCAACAGTCAAGTGCACTGGTGGATTGAACGAATATTCTAATTAGGTATTTTTTACAAAATCAATAGGTCTTTGAAATTTACTTTCCTGTGTGAATATAGTTTTATGTCATTAAAAAAAAAAACCCACCAGTTTTTGGCTCATAGGCAAGTCCGTTATAAGGAGAAGGATATAATAAAGTACAGTAATCCATACTGTATATGGATTTAATGACATTAAATGTCATTTATGAAACTATGTAGAAATTCAGAAAATGGTACAGATTAGGGGTTTGAAAGAAACTCTGAATTGCATGTAAATTCATTATATTAAAAAGTCAGACAGGTGTGTGTGGTTATCTTCCCCACTCCCCAGGGCAAGAGTGATTTTGGAGTGATGGTGTTCACTGCCATCAGTGAATATAGTCACTGTCATTAAAAATAGAGTAAATTTTGGAAGGAACCTGGGAAGACAGCAAAGTACGAGGATCCTAAGTTCACCTTGTTAACACAGAAACACCTAGGTATAACAACCGCATCAGTGCAACTCACCCAGGAAATCTTTGGGTTAATCACAGAGAAGAGGCCAATCAGAAAGGATAGGAGGGGCAGAGACACAGTTTGAAACCAAACTACCCAGTAAGACTAACCACAAACAGGAGGGACTAGCACAGAGAAGGCAGAGGAAAAGACCCCACACAGGGTACTCCAGACATGAGGCACCCCCACTGAGAAGACAAGGCCCCTAACATCTGGCTTTGAAAATCAGTGGGGCTTAACTTCAAAGGTTTTTACAGTTAGTGGGTTTAGCTCTGGGATTGCCAGAGGGTCCCAGATACAGCACAGAAGCAGAAATTTGAAAAGTGCCTGGGGTATACATTGAGTTTTTTTTTTTTTTTTTTTTACATAATCTCAATTTGTGTTGAGAAGAACACGTGTTGAAGAAGCAAAAATCTGTAGGAAACTTCTCCAAGAACAAAAGAGCTGGCAGGTGCAATTTCTCTCCCTCCCACCTCAGCCTAGATACCCAGACATCTGCGGAACCAACGTGAATACTCTCCACATAGCTTGCTAACACTGTGCACCCACTCCTGCGTTCTCCTTTGAATCACTCCATTCAAGAAGCCCCACTGGGCAGGAGTCCCTGCAAAGCAGCTGCAGCCAGATCTCATCCTACAAGCAGCCCTGACAGTGAACACCGTCACTCCAAAATCACTCTTGTCCTGGGCAGTGGGGAAGATAACCACACACACCTGTCTGACTGAAGCACCAGCAGACTGACTTGAACAGACACCTAATCTCTTGGCCCTACTAATCAACAAAGCCTCTCAAATCAAAGAGATAGTACCCTGCACTTCTGTGCAACTGCAGTGCCTGCTAATGGGCTGAAGGCAGGCATCTGGACTGATTACTAATACTGTCCAACTAAAAGCCCTCCCCTGCCCCAAATAGGCCCTTGACAGCACGGGGACCAAACCCTGCCCACAACAAGCAAAATGGACATTTGGAGCTGACTGGACTGAAGGCAAATGCGTCTGAGCCACAACAGTATGGTGCACAAAACTCATATAAAAGTCACCCCTCAGGCGCCTGGTCCTGGAGAACAGGGCACATTGTGCTACAAGGCACCACAGGACCCTTCACAAACCCACAACTTTCAAGATCAAGACACAGATCTTACTTTCTAAATAAATAGGGAAAAACGCAGAGTAACAAAATGAGGAGAAAGAGAAATATGTCCCAAATGAAAGAACAGGACAATAACAAGCAAAAGAGCTAAATGAAATCTAGATAAGTAATATACCCGATAAAGATTTCAAAGTAATGCTCATAAATATACTTACTGGACTTGAGGAAAGAGTGGAGGATCTTAGAACTTCAGCAAACAGATAAAAATATAAAAAGAACCAGAGATGTACTCAATGACTAAAATAAAAAATAGACTACAGGGAATGAACAGCACATTTGAGGAGGTACACAAATGGATCAGTGACTGGGAAGACAGGGTAATGGAAAACAACCAGGCTGGACAGGAGAGAGAAAAAGGAAACTCAGCAACACCACAAATGTAGCAACAGTCATATTATAGAGATCCCAGAAGGAAAAGAGAAAAGGGAGCAGAAAATTTATTTGAAGAAATAACAGCTGAAAACTTCCCAAACCTGAAGCAGGGAATACATATCTAGATCCAGGAGACACAGAGAGCCACCAACAAAATCAACCCAAAGAGGTCCACACTAAGACACATAATCCTTAAAATGGGAAACGGAGTGATAAAGACAATTTTTAAAGCAGTAAGAGAAAACAGAGCAATCACATACAAGGGAAATCCCATAAAGCTATCATCTGATTTCTAAGAGGAAACTCTGCAGGCCAGAAGGGAGTAGCATGATATATATTCAGAGTGCCGAAAAGGAAAAAACCTGCAACCAAGAATACTCCATCCAGCATGGCTATCATTCAGAACAAAGGAGCGATAAAAATTTCCCAAACAAAAGAAAAGAGTTCATCACCATTAAATCAGGCTTAACAACTGTAAATACTCTGACACCCAACATGAGAGCACCTGTATACATAAAGTAACTATTAACAGACAAGGAAGAAGTTGACAGTAGTACAACAGTAGAGGACTTTAGCACCCCACTTACATCAACGGATAGATCATCCAGACAAAAATCAACAAGGAGACACTTTTTAAATGACACACTGGGACAGATGAATGTAACCTATATTCAGAACATTCCATCAAAAACATGGAACATTCTCCAGAATAGATCACATGATAGGCTACAGAACAAGTCTCAATAAATTTGAAATGACTGAATCATATGCATTTTTTCCCCACCACAACACTGGAAGAATACAAATACATGGAAGCTAAATAAAATGCTACTGAACAATGAATGCATAGTCAACCAAGAAATCAGAGGAAATAAAAATAGATGGAGGCAAATCAAAATGAAACCACAATAGTCAAAAATCTTGGGATTCCTCAAAATCTGTTCCAAGAGAAAGGATTATAGCAATACAGGCCCATCTCAGGAAGCAAGAAAAATCTCAAACAACCTAAATTACACCTAAAGGAGCTAAGAAAAACAAAACCAAAAGCCAAGAGAAAGAAGGAAAGAATGAAAAGTAGATCAAAAATAAATAAAACAGGGACTAAAAAACAAACAAACTCAATGAAACCAGGAGGTGGTTCTTAGAAAAGATCAACAAAATTGATAAACCTTCACTCAGACTCATCAAAGAAAGAAGACAAATTTAGAAATGAAGGAGGAGAAATAACTGTCACCACAGAAACACAAAGGATTATAAGAGAATATTAGGAAAAATTATATGCCAACAAGCTGGACAACCTACAAGAAATGAATAAATTCCTAGAAACGTAACCTCCCAAAACTGAATCCAAAAGAAATAGGAAAATTTGAATAGACTGATTACTAGCAATGACACTGAATCAGTAATCAAAAAACTCCTTTGCTCATTTCTTTCTTTTTTTTTTTTTTAAAGATTCATTTAGTTGAGAGAGAGAGAGAACGAGCATGAGAGAAATCGGGGGGGGGGGGGGGGGGGGGGGAAGAGGGGAGGAAGTGAATCTCAAGCAGATTCCCAGAGTGCGGAGCCAGACTCTGGGCTCAATCTCACTACTCTGAGACCATGACCTGAGGCGAAACCAAGAGTTGGAGCTTAAACGACTAAGCCACCCAGATGCCCCTTTGCTTGTTTCTTAAATTCTACATATGAGTGAAATCATGTTATTTATCTTTATTTATTTCACTTAGCATAATACTCTCTAGCTCCATCCATGTCATTGCAAATACCAAGCTTTCATTCTTCTTTATGGCTAATATTCTTCTTCATCCATTCATCAGTTAATAGACATTTGGGCTGTTTCCATAATTTTACTGTAGATAATGCTACTATAAACACTGAGGTGCATGTATTACTCTGAATTAGTGTTTTTGTATTCTTTAGGTAAATAGTAGTGCAACTGCTGGAAAAAAAAATATACGTACACACACACATACATTCACATTCACACACACACACACACACACACACACAGAAATCTGTTGCATTTCTATACACTAATAAAAGTAGCAGAAAGAGGAATGCCTAGGCGGCTCAGTTGGTTAAGTGTCTGCCTTCAGTTTAGGTCATGATCCCAGGGTCCTGGGGTTGAGCCCCATATTGGGCTCCCTGCTCAGCAGGGAGCCTGTTTCTCCCTCTCCCTCTGCCTATTGC
Source organism: Ailuropoda melanoleuca (assembly GCF_002007445.2). NCBI lineage: Eukaryota > Metazoa > Chordata > Mammalia > Carnivora > Ursidae > Ailuropoda > Ailuropoda melanoleuca. Next base: position 121,070,462 of record NC_048219.1, on the reverse strand, counting down.
TCCCCCTGCTTGTACTCTCTCTGTGTTAATAAAATCTTAAACAACAACAAAAAAAAGAAATTAAAAAAAAATCCCATTTATAACTGCATTAAAAAGAATAAAATACCTGGGAATAAACTTAACCAAGGAGGCTGAAAGACAACCTATACTCTGAAAACTATAAAATACTGATTAAAGAAATTGAAGATATCACAAACAAGTAGAAAGATATGTGATGCTCATGGACTGGGAGAACCAATATTGTTAAAAATGTCCATATTACCTAAAGCAATCTACAGATCTAATGCAATTCCTATCAAAACGCCAACAGTATTTTTCATAGAACTAGAACAAATAATCCTAAAATTTGTATGGAACCACAAAAGACCCTGGATAGCAAAAACAATCTTGAGAAAGAAGAACAAAGTTGGAGATACCACAATCCCAGATTTTAAGATACTTTACAAAGCTATAGTAATCAAAACAGTATGGCACTGGTACAAATACAAACACACGGATCAATGGAACAGAATAGAGTCTAGAAATAAACCCACACTTTCATGGTCAATCCACAACAAAGGAGGCAACAATATGTAATGGGAGAAAGATAGTCTTAAATAGTGTTGAGAAAATCGGACAGTTACATGCAAAAGTAATGAAACTGGGCCACTTTCTTACACCATACACAGAATAAACTCAAAATAGATTAAAGATCTCAATGTAAGACCTCAAACCATAAAGCTCTTAGAAGAAAACAGGCAGTAATCTCTTTGACCTCAGCTGCAGAAACATTTTTCTAGATTCCTTTGGCAAGGAAAACAAAAGCAAAATTAAACTATTGGGACTATATCAAAACAAAAAGGTTTTTTGCACAGTGAAGAAAACTATTAAAACAAGAAGACTACAAATCAAAAAGGCAGCCTACTGTATTGGAGAAGATATTTGCAAATGGTGCAAATGTCTTATTTACCAGCCACAGGAGTTAATATGGATTAAATACTTATGAAGAACAGACCAGATTACTTAGACAATATCTTACTTTGTGAAAAACTTAAAAAATCCAGAGAAGAATAAAGTAGAAAATAAAACAAAACAAATACCCAGAGCAGGATTTTTGTTTAAAGGGTAACTATTGAATTAGTTGGCAATAAAAATATTTTTTAATACTTTGCTAGAACTGAGGAACTAGAAATGGCTATGACAGAATGGCTGCCAAACTACTATGTAAGTGTCACCATATCTCTTTTTCCAGACCTATGACAAACATCAACCATCAATCATGTAATTCTTTCGTGCTGAACAGACACTGTCTCATAATTCTCAACTCAAATACTCTAGTTTACTACGTCCCAAAGTTTTAAGTAAGAATCAACTGAGATCTCTGTTAATATGCAGAATCTGATTTAGTATCTTTGGAGTGGGGCTCAAGATTCCGCATTTGCAACACATTTCCAGATGATGCTGATGCTACTGGTCTGCAGATCACACTGATAGACTCTAGATGGCCATGAATAAGTGACTGGAGTCAGTTCACAAAGTAAAACATTGTAGGAGTGTTGACAATACTGACTCCATCTTTGATCCTTCATCTTGTTCACATTTTGTGAATCACCTCTCTTGGGGCTATATGCCGCAGAGTCCTTGAAGATTAATATACATATTGTAGAAATGCCCGCCAAGGCTGGAATGGAGGAAGGCTTATTTTGGCCTTCCATAAATATGTTAGAGATAACACAATCTTTCCCCTTCCTGATGTACAGGTAATGCCATACAATCTAATTAAAGGTTAACTGTCAGTTAGGTATATGTATGCATGTCCTCTAAGGTGTGCGTGAACCCTCTGATCACACTATAATATCCTACGAGTCTCCTCACTCTATAAAATCCATGGACTAAAGGTCCAGATTTTACAGAGAATGTAGCTGCCGTAGACTGTCCTCTTCTCAATCCCACCTGACAGTAAGTCAGTCCGGATAAAACTCTGTAAACTGTGTTGGACTAGCTAGCTTCATTTTCCGGTTTCAAAGTGCCTTCTCAGTTTGGGGGATACTTAACTGTCTCTCCCCCACCTTATATTAAAGGTATTAGATATTCTGAAGACAATGAGTTTTAAAAACTTTTAAGATCTAAGTCTCTTTAAAGAAAATAAATATCCCATATTAATAGTGGATTTGAGCATATCCTTATGTGTTGACTTGTGGGAAATCACAGTGCCTGGATAGACAAAATCTGATTCATATGTGCCTTCCTGGATAAGACTAATTGAAAAGCAAAGGAGGAGTGCCTAGAACACTGGGCCTCCTTTGAAGTTTCTTGGCTGAAAACAGGCAGATTCTTGCTGTGGCTCAAGGCTCTCGTCTAGGGAGTAAATGTTTAAATTTTGAAAAAAAAACAGGCACCTGTGGTAGTCACGTACTTCATGGACTCCTTGCCTCCTTGTCCTTATCACATGCTGCCCCATGTATTATTATCCTGACCATTAAAGTTACACTCTCCTCCTTGCTTTGTGCTTGCGCCTGATACATTGCTAAGACCCTAATAAAAGTGGAGACAAAGCTTGGCTTAGGGCCTTTCGCCACTTGAGTGTCTGGTCCCCAAGCCTCTCCTTTCTACTGCTAAGGTGTCTGGAGTAATCTTTTGATTCACCGTCTTGGGGTTTGCTTGCCAAACCCGACAAGTGGTGCCCCATGCGAGGAACTTGTGATGGTCGACAGTGGAGCCCTCGGAAACAAAAAGGAAAGGACTGTGCGCGATACGTAAGTCGTTGGAAAAGTTCGAGGGAACTTTCAGGCTCGGGTTTCCTATCTCTATCATGGGACAGCATTTCTCTGCTGAACAAAAGCAATACATTAAGGTTCTAAAGCAGCTCCTTAAAAGGAGCGGGGCCTCTGTATCGGAAGCCCAACTTCGGGGTTTGTTAAAGACTATAATTGAACATAATCCGTGGTTCCCTGATCAAGGAACTTAAGATTTAAAAGTATGGGAAAGAGTTGGAAAAAATTAAAATAGAGCCATAAACAAGGAAAGAGGGTACCTCTCGCCTCCCTTACTTTGTGGGGGCTAGTAAGATCAGCTTTGACTCCATTACATATTGAGGATACATCTAGTGTTTCTAAGGCAACAGAAGGAGAACTCCCTGTGCCTATGCTCCCTGCTCCCTCAGCTCCACCTGTTAACTCCCTACCCCAGCAGGACAAGTTAGCCACCAAAAGGGAAGAACTCTCACCCCCCCCCACCCCCTACTGAGAAAATTCCTCAGTCACTGCCCAGCTGACAACCATTACTGAAAAATTGCCTTTAAGAGGCTATGCTCACAGGAGAGCTCTCAGCTTTTTCCATTATAGTGGGACAACAACAACAACAATGCATTTATGAACTACTTGCCTTCAATGCCTTTAAAGAAATTAGAAAAAGCATTCGAGAAAGTGGTGCACGAGCCCAATTTTAAAAGGCCTTATTGCCTCTCTCGCAGACCATTATGCCATGTCACCATGGGATGGCAAACGCTCTGTAAAACATTCCTTGAAGCTCCTCAATATCTTATGTGGCGATCAGAACTGGACTATTTATGTGGGCAATAGGCCACCCAAAATCAGATGGCTGGAATCCCTATAACAGCCCATATGTTACAGGGCTGAGGACAATATTCTGCAGTGGACCAGCAACTCAATTTTGATCCACAAGTGTATGACCAAACTTCTCTCTGTGCAAAGAGAGCCTGGGAACACATCCCTGAAAATAATGCGACACAGGGTGCCTTTGCTAGTATCAAGCAGGGACCACAAGAGCCCTTCGTAGAATTCACTGATAGACTACAACAGGCAATAAGGAGACAGGTCAATCATAATCAGGTTGCTGATATCTTACTGCTTCAGCAGGCCTTTGAAAATGCCAAAAAAGCCTGCCAATTTGCTATGAAAGGGGTAAGAGCTAAAGCCACTGCAGTTGGAGACCTTATCAAGGCCTGCCAATATGTAGGAACAGAAACCCATAAAGCCAGGGTTTTCACAGTAGCTCTCAGACCCCCGAAATTCCAACAAGAAAAAAGAAAGGAGAACTCCAAAGCCTATTTCCAATATGGCAAGCCTGGTCACTTTAAAAAAGACTGTCCTTCCAATGCTTCCTCCTCTAAAGGAGAACTCTTTTAATCCTCCTAAGGATGTATGCCCCTGTTGTAAAAAGGGCTTTCATTGGGCTAAACAATGTAGACCAAAATTTGATTGTGATGGGAATCCCCTTTCATTGGGAAACTTCCAAGGGGGCCCTGCCCAGGCTCCTCAAACAATGGGGCCAACGACCTTCTTCGGACAGATGGAAAAAACAGTTCTCTCCCTCTGAGCAGACACTGGGGGAAGCGCTGGGTTAGACCCTCTCACCCAGTCAGGACTAATTCTTAAGGAAGGAGATAATCCAACTAAGGTCCTCACAGGGGTGTGGGGACCATAACTCCAGGGGACAATGGGATTATTATTAAGAAAATCTAGCCTCAGTTTAAAAGGTATTGCAGTCATTCCAGGAGTTACTGTGATTATCTAGGGAAAATTCAAGTATTTATGACCTGTAAAGGCCTGCATATTTTTCCCCCTCAGACTAAAATAGCTCGACTATTACTCCTCCCCTACTGGGTCCCCAGGACATCTCAGTACCCATAGGGGACCCAAGGCTTCGGAAGCACAGGATCCAAAGGAACTTTTGGACCCAAACTATAACCAGCCAAAGACCATTACTCACTATTAAAATTCAGGACAAGGTTTTTACAGGACTAATAGACATGGGAGCCGATGTTACTATTATTAGTTGACAGCAATGGCCCTCCACTTGGCCTCAAAAAACAGCCCTTGATTCAGTCACTGGAATTGGAACTTGCTCTCAACCATTACAGAGCACTTCTGTATTAATCCGTCGAGAGCCAGATGGAAAAATTGGGTATTCACAGCCTCTCATTTTAAATATTCCCACTAATCTTTGGGGACGGGACTTACTTGCTCCGTGCAACTTTAGGCTAGACACTTCCCATTTTTAATTGGGGTCACTACTTATATGCCTCCCCTGACTCTGACCTGGAAGACTTCTTCTCTGGTCTGGGTTGAGCAGTGGCCCCTAAAAGGGGAAAAACTTTTACAGCTCATCATCTAGTTCAGGAACAGCTAAAAGCAGATCATACTGAACGCTGGAACACTCCCATTTTTGTCATTCCAAAAAGATAAGGAAAATGGAGGTCATTACATAATCTCCCGGACATTAATGCCATCATACAACTGATGGGGGCCCTACAACCTGGGGTTACCTTTCCAGCCATGATTCCACAAGACTGGCATGTCATTGTTATTGATCTCAAAGACTGTTTCTTTACCATTCCCCTGGCTGCACAAGATAGAGAAAAATTTGCTTTTACCCTTCTTTCAACAGTGAACAGTCTAATGCTCGGTTTCAATGAAAAGTTTTCCCCCAAGGCATGCTTAATAGCTCCACAATGTGCCAATATCATGTTCATCAAGTCATACAACTGCTTCGAAAAAGATGGCCCTCTGCTAAACAAATCCATTACATGGATGACATTTTATTGCTCACCCATCCCAAAATATTACTTTTCAGATTTTTCAGGCTTTACAGTCAGAAGTAACCTCCCATGGGATGTATATTGCCTCTGATAAAGTACAATGCCTATCTCCACGGCTTCATTTAGGCTACATGCTGACCAAACGGCAAATTAGACCTCAAAAATTAATTCTTCGAAAAAATTCTCTTAAAACCTTTAATGACTTCCAAAAACTCTTGGGAGACATTAATTGAGTTAGACCATTACTGGGAATTCCAACAGCTACCCGTTCTCACCTCTCTGAAATCCTTCAAGGAGAATCAGCCTTAGACTCCCCTCATTATCTTAACCCACAAACCTCTAAAGAATTATAGCTAGTTGAACAAATGCTCTCAGACCGTTACCTTGACCGTGTCGACCCTACATCACCAATCAGACTTTTTATTTTTCCCACTCCTAAATTTCCTTCTGTGTTACTTGGGCAATTAAATCCTGCTTTAAGATATCTAGAATGGCTCCTTCCTTCTAACTCTCCCTCTAAGACGTTATCTCCATACCTAGAGATGATTACAGACCTCATCATTAAAGGTCAGAAACGCTGTACTCAACTTTCAGGTTGTGACCTCCAGATCATTCACATTCCAACTGCCTAAGGCTCAATTTGAAACTGCATTGTTTCAAACACTTTCGTTACAAATTGCAATGGCAGATATCATAGGAGAAATCACCCAATCCCTACCCCCTGACAAACTTTTGCATTGGTTTGGGACCACACATCTTGTTTTGAAAAGACTCTCCCACAAACCTCTTCCCCAAAGACTATTTTTACTGATGGGTCAGGAAAGTCAGGGAAGGCTGACATATTCTGGTCCCCAAACAATTCAATAACTCGCTCTGGATTTTCATCAACAAAACGTGCTGAAATAGGAGCTTTAATCCTGCCCTGGAAACTTTTCCTGATGAGCCTATCAACATTGTTAGTGATTCAGCTTATTCCATGTTTGTTCTCAAAGCAGCTGGAAACAGCACATATCAAACCCACCATAGACCCAGAAGTCCTTTTACTTTTCTCTCAACTCCAGCAACTCCTCCATATTAGCTTTCACCCTATTTTTATTTCACACATTAGATCTCATAGGAGCTTACCAGGGCCACTCACAAAAACTCACAAGCAGATAACCTAGTAATAATGTCTCTCCTACAACAACCTCGCTTATCACATGATTTTTTCCACCAAAATTGGCATTCTCTACACAAACAATTTCATCTAACAACAAGCTAAATCTATTATGCTCCAATGTCCTGACTGCCAAGCCACTGGCGCTACTTTTTTTTAAAGATTTTATTTATTTATTTGAGAGAGAGAGAAACAGCCAATGAGAGGGGACACAAGCAGGGGAGTGGGAGAGGAAGAAGCAGGCTCTCAGCACAACAGGGAGCCTGATGTGGGGCTTGATCCCAGGACCCTGGGATCAGGCCCTGAGTCAAAGGCAGACACTTAACGACTGAGCCACCCAGGCGCCCCACTGGCGCTACTTCTTATCCACAGGGTACCAACCCTCAAGCAATCTCTGGCAAACTGACATCACACATGCCCATTCCTTTGGAAAACTTTGTTATATACATGTCTCAATTGATACATTTCCCAGCTACATGTTCACCTCAGCTCACAAAGACAAATCCAAAAACAGGTAACCAAACACCTTCTCATGGCTTTTTTTGATATGGGCATCCCTAAAACCATCAAAATAGATAATAGGCCAGCTTTCACTAGTGCATCCTTTAAGGAGTTCTGCACTCTTCGGGAAATCACACATCATACTGGCATCCCCTACAATCCACAAGAACATGCCATCATTGAATGAGCACATTCCATCCTTAAAAACATGTGAAATAAACAAAAAAGGGGGAATATGGGCCTAAGCAATCCAGACCCGCTGCACAAGTACACAAAGCAGTCCTAACTTTAAATCTTTTCAACTTGAATGATCAATTTTTAAACCCTGCCCTAAAACACTTCACAAAATCCCCAGGATGCTCCCCTTGGTCCTCTGGAGGGACCCCAACTCTAATCTGTGGCAAGATCCCCATGAACTCTCATAACTTGGGGCAGAGGCTATGCTTGTGTCTCCTCACAGGAAGGACCGCTTTGGCTCCCAGCGAGAAACGTCAAGCCGTATCATGATGGCCTGGCATGGGCCAAACCGGGTCCCTCAGATGAATCAGCTAAAGCTGTGCGAGACTCCACCCCAAAATCGTTCATTGCCAAAGACACAACATGCCACCGAAATAACTTGGGGAAGCCTGAAGAAAATATCTCAAAAGCCTGAAAAAATCCTACAGATGACGGGACAAGCCCACACACCTGAAAACATGTTCCTGGCCATGCTCTCAGTGATAAATACAACTTCTGTCATGGTGGGTACATTTTACTGTCTTATTCCGGGAGCTACGGCTACTGATTATTGGGCATACATGCTCAACCCTCCTCTCTGGAAGCCCTTAACATGGGCTACCGCACCCTTTCCTGTGTATAATAATAACTCTAACTGGATAGGAGGGACTTCTTTTCCTTTTACACAACCCCAATTCAATGGCTCCTTCTGGGCCCCAGCATCCAATGATAACGGAGTTATATGCCTCCGTCCTTCCAATTTGTGTCGCCTTCTCTGACCCTCTTTGCATGATGGCTACTCCTCAAATCTGGTTACATATTGTGCCAAAAGATCCTATTAAGACAGCCCAACTAACTTTTATTTCTGTTGGAAGCATCCAACATAACAATCAGACCACCTGTAAGAGCCACTCTTCTCTCCCCTCCTGTGAAAGAAGCACTAAATGGACTCCCTCTTCAGAGAGGGTTTCCTGGGAAACATGTAGAGCCTTCTATCCTCACCTTCTTAAATTAGATAATCCTATCATTTTAGATTGGAGTCCTAAAGGATGTTTCATAGACAATAATATGGAAACTAAAGTCCACCTGGCTGGTAATGGAAGTTGGATTGGTAGAGCTACCTCTCCCATAATCTGACATGAAGGGGGCCTCAATTCTCCCCTTCCCCAAACAGAACCTCTTCCCATTCAATCATCTCTCTGGAGACTGGGACATTTATTCTTTCCTCTTTCCACATGGCATGGAAGGTATAGCAATTATTCTGGAAGCTATTCTATAGCCCTTTATAAAAATTTTATGGATTTCATCCAGTTACGTATTCCTCACCCATACGTCCTTCTGTTTGGATCCGATATATCTCTATTTAAAAAAGAAGGACTATATACTATCAAACCCTCCAGTAGCCAGAGGGCATATCATGCAGCACACCTAAATAATTACAATATTACTCAGCACAAGGTTACCCATGTCTTTGTTTTAAAAAGGCAGCCTTTTGCTTTTATCCCTGTCAACCTCACTTGATCTTGGGAGGAGTACAAATCACTCAGTATTCTTAATCAGGCTCTTAGTGAATTAAGAAGGCCACGTAGGTTTCTTGGATTGCTTATAGCCGGCATTATAACTTCTGTCTCTATTTTAATGGCTACTAGTGTTGCCATTGCTGCCCTTACTCATACTATTCAAACGATTCAATATGTCAATCAAATAGCCTATAATGTAACCCAAGAATTCCAACTACAACAAATTATTGACCAAAAACTATTACGGAGTCTCCAACTTATGGAAGACACAATAGTGTATCTGGGAGAAAAGCAGGAAGCACTTACCTTCTGCCAAAGCCTTGACTGTGATTGGCCCCATAAGGCCATTTGTGTAACCCCCCTACTTTGGAAAAATTCATTACAGAATTGGGCGAAAATTAAAAAACACCTTCAAGGTTCTCTTCATGATAATTTAATCCTGGATAGTCACAATCTCAAGGAGCAAATTTTGGCCTCTCTTACTACTATTAATAAACATGAACATGATCAAAATACCTGGAGTATCCTTTCGGATAATTTACAATGGTTGAACCCCCAAAACTGCTTTTCTTCCACTAAATGGGGACTTATCAGCCTATCTATTGTATTACTCACTTCTTTGATATTTCTTTTCATAGTCTGCAAAATCAAAATAAAAGCACTTTCCCAAGCTGGAGAAACCCGGGAGCTATATCTGGCACAGATGCAACGAGACCTTCGCTCTATTAATAAGAAAAAAGGGGGAAATGTGGGAATTCACAGTGCCTGGATAGACAAAATCTGATTCATATGTGCCTCTCTGGATAAAACTAATTGAAGAGCAAAGGAGGAGTGCCTAGAACACTGGGCCTCCTTTGAAGTTTCTTGGCTGAAAACAGCCGGATTCTTACTGCAGCTCAAGGCTCTCATCTAGGGAGTAAATGTTTAAATTTTGAAGAAAAACGCACCTGTGGTAGTCACATACTTCACGGATTCCTTGCCTCCTCGTCCTTATCACATGCTGCCCCATATATTATTATCCTGACCATTACACTCTCCTCCTTGCTTTGTGCTTGCGCCTGATACATTGCTAAGACCCTAATAAAAGTGGAGACAAAGCTTGACTCAGGGCCTTTTGCCACTAGAGCATCTGGTCCCCAGGTGTCTCCTTTCTCCTACTAAGGTGTCTGGAGTAATCTTTTGATTCGCCGTCTTGGGGTTTGCTTGCCAAACCTGACATTGACTAGTTATTTAGCTTTTCTCTTCTAGGAATACCTATTCATATCCATTCTAAAAATTTTTTTGTTTGGTTTACTACTGGTTGTCTTCTTTCAGTGATCTATAAAAGTTTTTTATATACTCAAGATACAAACTCTTTACACATTTGAAATGACAAATCTTTCATTTATGATACATTATATGGTTAGTGTTCAGAAGATATAAATTGGAGAGTAACAAGAAATGAAGTTATAAAAGAAAACCGGGGCAAGAAAACCAGTGAAGGCTATGCATACCCAGTCATCTTATATGACACTGTAAATAATGTATTGCAAGTAAAAAGATTTCTGTGTGCAATCCCTTTAGGATATATTAAGTTTCTATGAATCCTCCCTTAATATTTTATTGTGCATTATAAACCTCTAAAATAGAAATTGGCATATAGCATTTCTTAAACTTCCTTAAACCTACTCACAGAACTAAAAAAAATTTTTTTATAGAACCTGAACAATGACGCACAGCTTGAGGACAGTTTGAGAAATGCAAGTGAAAGCAGTGGAAAATAACCAAGGTTTACCAAGGAGGTAATATAATGAAAATATTTTAGAATTAATATAGTGATGTACAAAATGGATTAGAAGCAACAGACTTTGTAGATGTGGGTACGTTACTGATTCAGTAAAAATTCATGTTTAGAGGACTTCTGGGAAAATGGCACAGAAGGATCCTGAGCTCAATTTGTCCCACGGACACAGCAAGGTAACAGCCACATCGAGCAACTACCTCTGAAAATGACCTGAAAACTGGTAGAACAGACTTTCCACTGTTAATTGTACAGAGAAGTCCACATCCAAAAGGGTAGCAAGGGCAAAGATGCAGTCAGGAACCAAACCCTCAGTGAGACTAACCAGAAATCAGAGGGACTCCACATTCATAGAGAAGGAAGAGGAGCAGTCCCCACACTAGGCACCTCAGGTTCAGGGAGGAGAGGGGGACCAGCAATGGGAAGATGAATTTGCATAACATTTGGCTTTCAAAAGCAGAGGAGCTTAACTGTTTTCTTGTTGGTTTGTAAAAAGAAAAAAAAAATCGATCATGCTTAGCTATAGGTACTTTAAAATAATCAGTGGACTTAGCTCTAGAGAGGCAGAAAGAGATGCGAAACTGAGTCACTGCTCTTAAAGAGAGAGCACAACAAACAACTCAGTTGAAATACAATATAAATAGCAGCTTGAAAAAAGCCTGGGATCTTTAGGAGATTTCTCCAAGAATCTCGACCTCCACCTAGATAGCAGGCCATTTGCAGGAATTAGCAGGAGCACTCCTCCACCTGTCTTTCTAGCACCACATGCCCTGCTACTGTGTTCTCCTGCGGATCTGTCCCCTTCAACCTACCAAACTCAGCAGGCATCCTGCTAAAGAAGACCTTGCCATGAAATACCTTGCAGGCCGCCTTGGTAAGGACCAGCCTCACTCTAGAGTGAGTCCTGCCCTGGAAAGAAAGGAAGATAATCACACACACTTGTGCACGCTCAGTCGCAGCAGCTGAACCTTATAGCTGGCATTGAGAAGAGAGTGTCCTGCCAATCAGTGCAACTGCAGCCCTAGCAGATGGGCTGAGGGCAGGCATCTGGTTGACTGCTGATACTGCCCAACGACAATAGCTTGCCGGCTGCAGACTGGCCCCTTGACAGCACAGGGACCAAACCCTGCACAGAACAAGCAAAGTCGGCCACTGCAGCCTACTAGACAGAAGCCACAACAGTAGGGAGCAAGCAACCCACATCGGAGGTAGGTATGAAGTTCCTGGCTCTGGAGAACAGGGCACATTGTGCTTCTGGGCACCACAGGACCTCTTCTTCATAAGGCCACTACTTTCAAGATCAGCAGACAAAGCTGACTTTCAAAATACAAAGAAACAAAACCAGAGAGTTAAGCAACAAATAGAGTGGACAGAGGAATATGTCCCAAATGAAAGAAAAGGACAAAACTACACCTAACATCTGAATGAAACATAGATAAGCAATGATAAAGAATTCGTAATAGTGGTCATAAAGATACTACACTTGAGAAAAAAGTGGAGAATCTCACCAAGACCTCCAACAAAGAAACAGGAAATATAAACAAGAAATACAGATGAAAAACTCAATAACTGAAATAAAAAAATGCACTACCAGGAATCAATAGCAGATTACAGGACACAGAAGGATGGATCAGTAACTGGCAAGACAGGGTAACGGAAAGCAACCAAGCTGGATAGAAGAAAGAAAAAATCAAAAAAATTAGAACAGATAAAAGAACTCAGCAACATCATCAAGTATAGTAACATTCACATTATAGAGATTTCAAAAGGGGCAGTAACAAAGAAAGGGGGCAGAAAATTTATTTGAAGAAATAACAGTTGAAAACTTCCCAAACCTGAAGCAGGAAATACATATCTAGATCCAGGAGACACAGAGAGCCACCAACAAAATCAACCCAAAGAGGTCCACACTAAGACACATAATCCTTAAAATGGAAAACGGAGTGATAAAGACAGAATTTTTAAAGCAGTAAGAGAAAACAGAGCAATCACATACAAGGGAAATCCCATAAAGCTATCATTTGATTTCTAAGAGGAAACTCTGCAGGCCAGAAGGGAGTGGTATGATATATATTCAGAGTGCTGAAAAGAAAAAAACCTGCAACCAAGAATACTCTATGCAGCATGGCTATCATTCAGAACAGAAGGAGTGATAAAAATTTTCCAAACAAGTAAAAAGAGTTCATCATCATTAAACCAGCCTTACAAGTAATATTAAAGGGAATTCTTTGAGTGGAAAGGAAAGGCCATAACAAAGAAAATTAGGGAAAAAATCTTACAGATAAATACAAACACAATAAAAGTAACAGATTAATCACTTACAAAACCAGTATGGAGGTTAACACACAAAAGCAGTAATATCAATTTTATCTGTAAAAATCTGAAGAATCAGAAAATAAAAGGAGGTCAAGTATGACATCATATACAAAAAATGTGGGGGCAGGTAAAAACTTTTCCTGCTTTTAGAATGGATTCAAACAAAAGCGACCATCAATTTCATATAGATTGCTATACACATAAGGTATTATATATGAACCTAACGGTAACCACAAATCAAACACGTATTATAGATAAGCTTGGATTTCTCTTTATTTTTTGCACATCACTAAAGAAACCCCAAAACAGCAAGAGACCAAAAAGAAGGAAAAGAGAAGAACTACAAAAACGATCATAAAACAAGTAACAAAATGGTAATAAGTACCTACCAATCAATAATAACTTTGAATGTAAATGAACTAAATGCTCCAATCAAATCAATAGGCCATGACTGAATGGATTAAACAGTAAGAACCACCTATATGCTGCCTAAAGAGACTTGCTTCGGATCTAAAGACACATCCAGACTGAAAATGAAGGGATGGAAAATCACTACCATGCAAACGGAAGTGAGAAGAGAGCTGTCGTAGCAATACTTATATCAGACCAAAAGACTTAAAGACTCTAAAAAGACACAGAAGGACACTATATAACAATAAATGGAACAATCTGACAAGAGGATATAACAATTGTAAATACTTTGGCATCCAACATGAGATCACCTGTATACATAAAATAACTATTAACAGACATGGAAGTTGACAGTAGTACAATAGTAGAGGACTTTAAGACCCCACTTCCATCGATGGATAGATCATCCAGACAAAAATCAAGAAGGAGACACTATTTTTGAATGACACAATGGTAAAGATGGACCTAACTTATATTCAGAACATTCCATCAAAAACAGCAGATCCCAGGACCTTTTCAGATGCACATGGTACATTCTCCAGAACAGATCATATGTTAGGTAACAAAACAAGTCTCAAATTCAAAATGACTGAAGTCATATCATGCATCTTTTCTGACTACAAAAGTACAAAACTGGAAATGAATCACAGGAAGAAATCTGGAAAGAACATAAACACAATCAGGCTAAATAACATGTTACTAAACACCGAATGCACCTACCAAAATGTCAAAATAGAAAAAAATACATGGAGACAAATAAAAATGAAAACACAACGGTCCGTAATCTTTGGAATGTGGCCATAGCTTTTGTAAGAGGGAAGATTATAGCAATACAAGCACATCTCAAGAAGCAAGAAAAATCTCTAATAAACGACCTACCCTTATATCTAAAGGAGCTAGAAAAGAAAAACGTGCAAAGCCAAGAGAAAAAGGAAATAAGAGCAGAAATACATAAAATGGAGACCAAAAAAAAAAAAAAAAAGACAACCCACACCTGGACAAAGAAACCATGACCTAGTTCTTTGAAAAGATCAACAAAATTGATCAACTTTTAGCCTGATCGAAGAAGGGAGAGAAAACTCAAGTAAATAAAACCATTAATAAAAGAGGAGAAATAACAATAAACATTACAGATATACAAAAGTTAGATAACATTATATAAAATTATATGCCAAAAGAATGGAGAACGTAGCGGGAATGAATAAATTCCTAGAAACATGTAACTTTTCAAAACTGAATCATGAACAGAAAATTTAAATAGACCAGTTACCAGCAATGACACTGAATTAGTACTAAAAAAATTTCTAACAAATGAAAATCTAGGATCAGGTGTCTTCACAGGTGAATTCTACCAAATATATAAAGAGTTAATATTGTTCTTGACACTTCCAAATACCAGCATTACCCTAATACCAAAATCAGATGAAGACACTACAAAAAAAGCATGCACCAATATCTCAGATGACAATAGATGCAAAGATCCTGAACAAAATACTATCAAAACAAATACAAATATACATTAAGAAAATCATTCATGCAGTGCCTGGGCGGCTCACTCGGTTAAGGATCTGACTCAATTTCAGCTCAGGTCATGATCTCAGGGTTACCAGATCAAGCCCTGCGTCTGGCTCCGCATTTAAAGTGGAGCTTAAGATTCTCTTTTGCTAGAAAGCTGTAGCAATCAAGACAGTATGGCAGTGACCAAAAAAAAAAAAGACAGATCAGTGCAAGAGTAGAGAGCACAGAATTAAACCCACACTCACAAGGGCAATTAACATATGACTAAACA